>NC_034409.1:151102946-151107277 GCF_002078875.1 Numida meleagris | reverse complement strand
TTTCTTTTTCTTTTTCTTTTTCTTTTTCTTTTTCTTTTTCTTTTTCTTTTTCTTTTTCTTTTTCTTTTTCTTTTTCTTTGAATAATAAAAAACAAGCCTTGCAGCAATATGTCCAACCACCTTCTAGCTCTATGGCACCCACCAGGACCCACTTTCTAGGCTCAAAGGTCTTCTGACTTTTGAAACCCAAGTTTTTCATGTAACTCCATGTGACAAATTCCTCTTTTCCATCCAAGCCAATCGAATTTCTGCTACAACTCATGAGTACTGCTTTCAAAGCTGTGCAAGGGTCTTCATTAACAAGGCGGGGTCCCAACACACTGTGGATGGGATGGGGATGTATTGCTGCTGTCCTAGGACACCCATAGGACATTGCTTGAGAAAGGCTTGCTATCCTGGAAAGTCTATACCTGAACACAATAATTTTTTGTCATGGATCAGACAGATAAATATGTAGTTTTTAATCCCAGAGTTGGTTGCTAAGGTGGAAGTTTCTCTAGCTCCACATTAAACTCATCCATTGAGGGTGATGGATTAGTCACACTTGAGAGCAGTGGTGGAGTGAATCACTTTACAGGGATACTTCTTCATTCTGGGGTGACCCAGGTGATATGCTTCAGCTAGCTGACACCATTTTACATACCCACATTTATTCAGGGTGAATCCCACCATGAACAAACACAGGCAGTTCCCAGCTGGAAGCCAAGAGAATGCTTGTAACAATTCCTCAAATGATCCCTCAGCTCAGATTTACCCATGGTAATTCCTTAAAAAATGGATGGAGCATACCTTTTACGCATGTGACAGCATGTAGTTACTTCTTTGGCAATCCACAACATAACATAGCGAAGAAGATGCAGTGGAAGGGGAAAGGAGTGAATGATCATGGAACTTAAATGACTTCTTCCATTAAGAGACAAATTGTTTGCTTTTCATGTTCATGGGGCCAAGAAGTCATTTCATTAAACTGGAGTGAAAACAATTGTTCTGGTGTAAAGGTTAACTGAATGCTAAGCTGAATAAAGAGGCCATGGAAATCTACCACTAGAGGTATTTCAGTAAGAGATGAAACAAACTTTAGTTTAGTTGAAGAAAGATGGATCTTGCTCCAGTGTTACAGCAAGGGCTTGCCAACATCAACCTCCAGGCACAGAAGTCTCCTTCCTATCTCCAGTGGTGAGCAGAAGTTCGGAGGAGACTGACTGACACAGCATTTGAGAATGGCTGAACCAATGAGTCTGGATTTGTGGGAAAACTTTGTGTAGCGCTAAGAATGTGTGAATACAGGGATTTCAACAGAATTCTGAATGAGCACTCCATTGCTCATCAAAGACTGCTGAAAAGCCATTTGAATTAATGAGTTACATGACACAAACCTGGAAACCAGGCAGCCAAACCCTGTCTGACGTCAATTTAACAACTTGGTAAAACATCTTTGAGAATAAATATAAAATAACTAAGCATTTGTTAGAAATTCCAGAAAATGCACTGAATGGAGGTAGCGGGAAATGTGACAATACAGCGATTATATGATGTTGTGTCTTGCTGTGCATGTTTTTGTGTCTCCCTGCCACTGTGTTCCCTATAAACCATCTGCAGTTGTTGCCTGTCTTGTTTGGGATCTAGACAGTGGCTGTATTTTCAGCTTGACTTCAAACGTTGTCAGTGCTTGGCTCTGAATTGCACAGGCTTTTGCCATTTCTAATATTCATTGTCTGGGATTGGAGTGTCTTGTATAGCCTTGATTTGGAAGATAACATCTTCTACAGTCACAGGAACTGACAGATTGATTTACACATACTTGATGTTGAGGATTTAGTTAAAGCCTTCAAAGGCCTCTCAGTATTGTTGAGTAGAAACTAGGGAACTCTCCTAACTGCTACCATATTTCACAATTACATTTCATCTTGTTTCTTAAGCTCCTCTTAGAAGTGGATTCAAGCTGGCATCTTAGATCGGGCTGTTGTGGTAAGGGATGCAGCACTGTATGGTAACACCAATTCCTCTTCGCTTACTGTAGAGGGAGCCTAGAGGACCAGTTTATGTTGCATATTCATCTTTCAAACTGCTGACATCAGATTAATCTAGCTCTGCCACTAGTGAGATCAAACCACTAGGAGAGAAAGTGCCAGAAAGCAAATCTACAGATGTCAGAACAGAGTGGAAAAACGTAGCTGGCTGTTAGGAAATACTTACTGAGATAGTGTGGTTTAGGCAATACCTCTGAAAGTGCAATACCTATTTGACATTGCATAGAAATGCCTGCTGGTAACTGGGACACGGCTATGAAACAGCTCCTGCTGCTGGGTACCATACTGCATCTTCTCTTACAATAGCCAGCAGAAGAAGGGAGCCACATCCCTGCCCAACTGTTAAATTATTCCATGTCAATGCAAGGAATATGAGGCTTTTCTTTCTACTTCTGCTTGTCATTTGAGGGAAATGGCTGGCTTAATTACTGAAGTCCAAGAGAAGGTTTTTGGCTGTGAATTCCACGTGTTCACAGGTAGGGAGGCAGGTTCCTTGCTGTTCAGACTGAGGTGTATATTTTATTTTGAGAGAATTAAAAAGGAATGGCACAAAAACAACTCCAAAACTGGCCTTTACAAGCAGAAGTTTGTGTAGTCTCTCAACTGTCTGTCTTCTGATGTGAATCATGTGCCAGCTTGCTTGACACCATCACATCTTTAGGTTGGTTGTTGTGCAAGCACCCAGGAGAACCTACCTACCATTCCATTCCTACCATTTTTTGGTAGGAAAGGAAGTTTACTAGAGAAACCATGAGTTAGGTACCTCCAAGGTGATGTGGCACCTAAACAGAGAATTTGGAAATACAAATCTGGCCTCAGAGATATAGAATAACCATAACACAATTCTGTCCTAATAACTGCTCTGCATGGCATGCAGAATCCCCTTCTGAGTCTTTAGCAACTTTCACTTGTGCCATGAATAACAGGCTGTAGGGGCTAGGGGACTTTCAGTTCCTATAACTGAAATATCTATAACTGTCTATCTATCTACCTATAGATAACAGGTCTCACTGGGTAGCCCTATGCCAGCCTTGGGGAATCAAATGACTTCATTGTGTTTTACTACCAAAGTTGTGAACCTTTCTACAGTATGCTGCAGTGCCAGTTCTAGCTGCTCTGGGAAAATAGACCCTGTACATTTTCTAGACTTTGCTTTTATCCCCTAAGACTCAGAATCTCAGAGGCACCTGAAATCCCTTGTAGGAAAAGGAGGGAATCACTTGCAGAAAGGAGGTACTCCTGACTCTGAGCTGAGGTGACTGGGACACCTCTGTGCTGCTTGGTGTGGGGACTTCATCTTGTGCTATTATCACAGATGGGACCTCACACTTCTCTTAGAAATGTTTCTTTGCAATTAACTTGGAGACAGTGTGAATTCGTGTGTCCTAGGTATAGATGTTTGAGGGACAAAAAGAGAATTGTTTCATAAATCCTCCCATGTTTTACGATGCTACTCGTCCTACGTGTTTACTTTCAGTTTACATTGTTAGCTCTATTTATTGCCTTTTATTAAAGCTCATCAGGCTGATTGTCCTGTTAAGAGAAAGATGAACACGAACATGTGGAACAATCTAGATAAAAAAACTGAAAGTAGTTGAAAGCTTCTATACTCAGAAGCACCTTATTTGAACTTCTTGCGTGGGAGTATTTACTTGCAAAAGACAGGATATTGATGATCAAACATACAATTAACTGAAAAGATTCTGTGTTCTTCGTGTTAAACAAAAGTATATTGCATAAAATCTCTGGCAGTTTATTTTTTTAACTTTTTTCACTCCTTTAAATGAATGAACACATATGTTGCAATATGCTTTACCGTAAGCTGGCTAAATGTAGGGACATTATGTTAAGGAAAAAGATCAACTCTCAATGATTTAAAATCTCATGGAACTGTTGATATAAATGGATTCATCTGTGCAAGCTGATCTGTCCATCTGTTATATTTTATAGTGACTCATTTCTATATTTTTGTCAGAGGCTCATTATGAACTTCCTATCAGATCTCCTATGTAATTCAGACCACAGCTCAAATAACAGTTTTGAATCAAGCCTATAGTGTCTATAGGAGCTGAAGAGCCTCTTAAAGGGCATCTCATTGACTTACAAAGCCTAATGGCAGGACATTTTTGCCTTAATAACCTCTCCATTGCATTTCAGAAATGATTTTATGTTACCATCCTCCTGTATAAGCCTTTGTAGTGCACCTCTTTCTTTCTTTCCTTCTTTCCTTCTTTCTTTCCTTCTTTCCTTCTTTCTTTCCTTCTTTCCTTTCTTTCTTTCCTTCTTTCCTTCTTTCTTTCC
>NC_034409.1:151088068-151102191 GCF_002078875.1 Numida meleagris | reverse complement strand
TTCCTTCCTTCCTTCCTTCCTTCCTTCCTTCCTTCCTTCCTTCCTTCCTTCCTTCCTTCTTTCCTCCCTCCGTCCCACTCTCCCTTCCCTCCTTTCTTTCTTTCTCTCTTTTCTTCTTTTTTCTTTCCTTCTTTCCTTCCTTCTTTCTTTCTCTTTCTCTTTTTTTTTTTCTTGGCTTACCACAAGCATCTGTATTCACAGTTTTTGAGTGGCTGTTTGTATGTCTCTTTGCCATCTGACGCCCTGGCTCTGTGCTGGGATGTACTTCTACAATCCCAGTCTTTCCCATTTCCTGTTCAGTTGTCATTTTCATCCTACTCTTTACTGCCAGATACAAAGTTACCTTTGTGCTCTTGACATCTCTAGCAGATGTCTTTAGCTGACCTGAGTGCTCCCCAGCACCTGTTAGTTTTCCTCCAGTTCCTGTTTTAAATAACCCCTTCCCCTCCCAATTGTCATCTTTGAGTAACTTGGCTCCACCGCACTACTGTGAAAGATCCTTCCCTTCCTCATTCCTAGCTTATCCTGTGTTTAGGAAAAGTAACCCTCCTTTCATCCATCTGCTTAACTCTCCCTTCCCATCTGCTGCAAGGTGGAGCAATGAGGAGCAGTTCAGGATTTATGCAGTTTTTCATACATTGAAGCAGAAGCCCTAAGGACTGGGTAGTCATACCAGAATAGAGATGTGTTCTGCATGGTGCACTGCTTGCAGGGATAAACTGCACTACTACTACACCAGGCACGTTATGGAAATTTGGGCATGGCCTAAGATTGTAAGGTCCAACTGGTAAGTAGAACTGAAAGGGTTCAAGACACGATTTAACTTCCTAGAAGTTCAGGATTTAAACCATGTCCTTGATAACTGAAGCGTCACTCCCATGAGTGCTTAACTCCTCTCCAGACATGCAGGACAAGATCATGGCCTTTAGCAGAGACCTGAGGATACGTGGTGAGATACTTTTTGGTCTTGTGGTGACATCTGAGGTCTGATGGTGGAAGGTGCTGGGTCAAAACAGCCGCACCTGGGAGCAGCAACTCCTTCCACAGATGACACAGGAAGTAGGAATACGAACAGCTGAAGATTTTTCCCAAACTTTCTGAATCCATAAGAGAGTGACCGAAGCTGATGCACTTCCTGACTTCTCCCAACCCAAATTTTGACTCCACAGCTGGATTTGCCTTTTCTTAAAACTGCTCTCCCCCTTCCCATTGCCCTAACTGGGCTCCTTTTTGCCCACTCCCATACCTCCACGTGAATGTCTCTGAGCTAAGCTATCCCTCTTCACACATTTTGGAAGCATGGTGCGGAAACGTCCAAGCTGGCCCTATGTAAAACCTGCCCAGATTCATCTTATTTGCTTAGCTGAACTGCCCCCCCGTGGGCTCATGTCACACCGCTGAGGCATGGGTGTATGGACTGCAGCCTGGCACGCAGTGCAAACCATTTGTTCTATTTGAAAGTGAAGAAAACTTTGCTCTTTGTACTGCGTGGTGTGAACATCTCTTCTAAGAAATGTTTGTTCTAAGTGAAGGGAGAGTACGTCATCTGTAAACCCATCGACAGATTCTCTGCATGTGGAAAATATGATCTCTGCTGAAATCCAGCAGGTGTATTTAAATGTAACAGAAAGTGTTGAGGTTCTCTTGTCAAAATATGTTTCTCATTAATCAGTACTGACAACGTGCTGTGAGGTGCAAGATTTAGCATGCTGGTATCCAAGAGTTTTCCCATCTCTTTCCCTTTCGCTTGTCCTTTCCTAAAATCACAGGATGTCTTGCCCTGTCCCCCAGCTGTCCCATGGGGCAGTGACTATATTTGGCTGTTGATCCCTGGTCATACATCATACGAATGATTTGTTTGCTTTATGGAGGGGCTAAGAGTGCTTAGTAGCCTGTGGAAATATAGGGGTGACATGTAGGAAAACACCCACCGTCGCTTACATTGCCACTGAAACGGGGCCATTTTTGCTGCTGTCAGCCTGCCTGGCCACCTCTCTGCCTTCTGAGCAGCACATCTGTTCCAGACCTGCCACTGCATTAACCTCGGGATTATGACATCAAGAATGGCATTTGTACAATTAAAAATGTTATCTCACAGGGCAGCCCCCTGCCCCCGGCCACCTTGGGGTAAATTGCGTTGTAGGAAAGGTTAAAAAAAGCTGCTGGAACTAATCCTTTTGATGAAACATTTAGCAAGTATGTCAGGCCGCTCTGATCCCGGCCCTAGCGGAGTCCAGCTCTCGTTAACGTCCCCGGCGCTAACTCACCGTCTCAGATCCTCTTTCCTGCAGCGTGTTTTCTTCATCAGTTTGTATTTCTGCCAGTCAGTGTCACAAAGCACTTCCTGTTTCATCCCCGCTTGACAAGGTTAAGCCACGCTGATGGTCTGCAGTTGTGCGCAGCTTCATTTTTCATAGATTCTTTCTGATAACCATAACATGAACTCTGGAGTATGTGTTAGGAACTGAAAACAGGCCAAGTGTTTTGTATTAGAGCCTGTATTCTCACATTCACCAATTCTCCAAGGGTTGGAAATGCATCAGTGACATGTATGAGAAAAAAAAGGCTGAGACCAAAATCAATTTTCTCCCCTCTTGCCTACATGAAACAAAATTAAAAGCACAATGAGCCTTATTCTTTTTTCATTTAAGGCTGAAATTCCACTGCAGCCTGTGAAGCAACTCCTGTTACACCGCCGTAACTGGATGGGGAATCAAACCTGGTGTCTCCTGCAGATGGATGTACCTTAGGAAAAGAGAAGGTTGCAGAGATTTTCTGTCAACTTTCTCCTTTTTTTTTTTCTTTTTTTTCTTTTTTTTTTCTGAAAAAAAAGAAAAAAACAAAACAGTAAATACTTTATCTGTATGGATGGAACTAGGCCCCGGAGATCTGTATTTACCAAGCCGTGCAACCCACTCTAAATGCACAATTTGATACTCCCATATACATGAGTGGCTTTCAATATCACAGTGCACATGTCACCCGGAGCTGTCAGTTTAATGCCTATGTTAACACAGATCAAAGGAGAACAGAAACAAAATGTAAAAATACAGCAATAAATAACCCAGCATGCTTTCTTATCGCCAGTGAGAATTTTACATTAGACTGGTTTATTTGCTTGGCATTACACAGTCTTCTCTACTTCCGTTGAAAAAAACTGAGGTGAGAAGCCACAATAATCCCTCCAACAAAATGGAAAGAGTTATTTATGCCTGCACTATTAATAGATAGCTCTCTCTTCTTAGAAAACAGCCATTTGTGGTGTTTTACACCACTTTTTAAAAATTATTTTTACTGTAATGCAGACCCATGTTAACAATTCTGCCTTCCTGGCTGTCAAAGAGATTTCCTGTGGTTGGCTTTTGGCTGTGCACTCAGCCAGTTGCAGTGTATATTAGGCATTTGTTTAAAGAGTAAACAGCCACCGTCATCACTGGCACAAAAATTAACCCATGCAGTGCAGGATTTTCCACTTTCCTAGCACAAATCCAAGAGCCACCCAAAGAATGGAGGAGAGATGGACACAGCCAAGGAGCTGAATGTGTCTGGGGGCGGTGGTTGCCATGAGGAGGGCAAGTCAAGTGACATCATCCAGATGTTAAACACGGGTAGCCATGGTTGTGCTCCTGTGATTTGGTCCCTCTGCACTGCTCAGGCATGGAGTGGGGTGGAGGAAACACTGCTGGGGCCTTGTCAGCTGTGGATGGAGTGCAGGTCCCTGTGTCCCCAGCCCAATGTGCCAGCATAGCACCAGACTGGGTGCATCTTTCATGTCTCCCTACAGAACGCCAGGTTAATTCTCTAAGAAATAGATCAGATACAGACAGTTTTCTTGTCATTATTTGAAGAACAATTTGTGGTTTCCCAAGTTATGTCTCACAGTAAAACACGAAGAAAGTCTACATTACTCTGCTACTCAGGATGTGGGGGCGTGTATATTCACCAAGTGCAGAACCTTTAGCTTTAGAAACCCAGTAACTTTCAATTTATTTATTTTTTCTGCACTTCAATTTTGAAATGAGGTGCCTAGTCCTGTTTTAAACATCAGATCACTGTCTGGCTCTATCTCATAGTTCCTAAGTATTAAAAATGTTTTTTTCGAGGCTTGCCAAGAATGCTATGTAACTGAGTAATGCAAACTGACTTACTGAAAGGGTTCTAATGCAACATTAATTCAATGTAACAAACATCTCACTGAGCAGTAACGCAGTTTCCTTTAAAAGCTAGTGAGATGGCATATTATAAAGATTTGCAGTGCATTACTTTTAGACCAGGCTATTTAATATTGTGCAGCATACAGATTAAACTGCATAATTAGTAACTTCAGCTCTGAGAATGAATCAGTTTACATTTCTTGCATTAGACTGTTCTTTTAAAATAAGTGCCATTAGAAATAAATTCCTCTGTAGTAGCAATGTATAATAACACATATTCCAGAACTCTCCTATTATTTCTGATATAGAAAATAAAGTACTGGTAAAACGTATAGAGGAACACAGATTTTTCTCATTCTTAGGCAAATGAAACTCAGGTTATGCAACAAATTTCATACACACAAACTGATGTACAAAGACATAGTACAGAATAATTTGGGTAGGTCTCCCTTCATCCAACTTATTCATCCAAGTTAGGTGCCAGGCAGCCTCCAGGTACAGACACTTCTAGTCAGTTATAAGTCTCATCTTTAGACTGGAAGTCTTGGACAGTTGAAATTGTTCTCACTTGAAGTTGTTATTTAACATCTAAAGTCAAATAAGAAAAATCATTATTTTTTTTTCTAAATATAAATATTACAAGGCATAGAAAAGATAACAAGCTAGAAAAAGTTTTTACTGAGAGTACAACCCCTCAAAGATGCAGAAGAACGTCATAATTTCATACAAGCATATCAAGTACATTTTAGGTAGGGACCCATATTTGGAAAAACATATCACTTGCAGCTCCTTTATGGGTGTAAATGTGTTTCATGAAAGAAAAGAAAGACAGAAAATGAACTCATGCACTGGTTGGTCTTGGCAACTCCCTCCCTTCTTTCAGGGACTCTTTAATATTTGTTAGCCTTCCTTTTATCATCCCAGTGGTGAGCTCTAAGGTTTTATGTTCATCCAAATGAGCACCTCTCCTATGAAAAAAGATTGAGGGAACTGGGCTTGTTTAGTTTGGAGAAGAGAAGGCTCCGGGGAGACCTTGTTGTGGGGGGAGTATAAGCAGGAGGAGGAACGACTGTTTACATGGGTGGATAGTGATAGGACAAGGGGGAATGGTTTTAAACTAAGACAGGGGAGGTTTAGGTTAGATATTAGGAGGAAGTTTTTCACTCAGAGGGTGATTACACACTGGAACAGGTTGCCTGGGGAGGTTGTGGATGCCTCGACCCTGGATTCATTCAAGGCCAGGCTGGACGTGGCTCTGGGCAGCCTGGTCTAGTGGTTGGTGACCCTGAACATAGCAGGGGGGTTGAAACTAAATGATCTTTGAGGTCCTTTTCAACCCAGGCCATTCTATGATTCTATGAACAAGGGGCCCATCCTTTCCCAGATAATTCCAGACTGACAAGTACAAAGCCCACGTCCCAGGGAAACTGTGTGATTTGTACCATGTCTTCAGGAAGCACCCCTGTGTGATGCTACAGAGCAGTGCCAGTAATGTAGGAGAGTCTCCAGCTTCTGCCCAGAGAAGCTGTGGGTGCCCCATCCCTGGAGGCACTCAAGGCCAGGCTGGATGAGACCCTGGGCAGCCTGAGCTGGGGGGGAGAGGTGGCAGCCCTGCCCACATCAGGTGGTTGGAACTGGGTGATCTTTGAGATCCTTTCCGGCCTAAGCCATTCCATGATTCTATGATTCTCTGATTCTGCTGAATCCTGCCCATAGTACAGCAGCACTGCGGGAGACTGGCGATGCTCAGAGGAGAAGAGACATGGTGTTGTGTGTCATGAAAGAGACTGGATAGGGAATAGACTAAGATTTGGCTTTGTGTTCAAATGGAGGTTCTCCTTTACCATCTCACGTCTAACATACAAAGTGTGTGCAGCCCAACCTGCCCTTGCGATTGAGAACTCTTCAAAAAAGAAGATTCCAGGAATTATCAAGCCAAAGGGAGAGCAGAAATGGGAGTTCAGTATTTGGAGTTAATGCTGTTTTCAGAGCAGCGGGAGCGCCTGGCTTAGAGAGTGGCTTGGGAAAGCACTTCACATTTGGGGGCCCTTTATGGGATGTGACATGAAATCACTTCCTAAGCTGAAACCCTGTACTTCAAGTGCTGATGAAGATGCCATTGCAAGTCACTCATTTCACATATTAAGTGGATCAATTATTTTGGCTCTCTGACCTTCCAGTTCCAGGAATGCCCTAGGCTTTTTTGTTCCCAAGCTGCGTTTCTTTTTGCACAGACCACGAACCCAATTCATTTCTCTAAGGAACATGAATAAAGTTTGTTTTTCCTAAATTCCTGGCAAACAAGTTGATGAAATCCATATGGATCACGAAGACTGAACGCTTGAGTACAATGTTCCTCATGTGAGCAAACACTTGTCTTTTAAAATAGATGACTTTTAGCTATGTGGATTATATATATACATATTTGAGATCCGTTCTGTGAGCCATCAGCTAGATTTCAAAAGCATAAGACAGGAAGCTGACTGCCTCTGAAGGTGTTTTCCTTCTTCCTATGTTAACCATACATGCATTTCAGATAAGGGTTGTTAATTTTAATTTGTCAGTATATCCAATAAGGAAAGAAGGAAAAACAGTTAAAGAGCACTTTGAAGCTGTCAGACCCATGCCTTCACCCTCACCCCTTTCTCGTTTTAAAACCCAAATGTTCTCAGCCCAAATGGCTCTGAGTTTTAACCCTGTTCTTACAATTGCCAAAACCCCTTTAGTACATGCACGCATCCTGCCTCTCCCACCTTGGTCAAGCTGCAGACAATCCATCCTTCTGGGACTCTGAAGCAATGTATTTTCAGTATGTCCTGTCTGTGTCTCCATACCCCAGCACATCTCTAGCCCACACCTTCCTGGCACCGCACCACCTGAAACCACACATGACTGCAGGCTGGGGTGGGAAGGGACCTTGGGGGTGCAACCTGAGAGGCTGCTTCCACAGTGAGGGAAAACTGTGCCCTTCTCTCCTTTTGGAAAAGAAAGGGAGGACAATCTTCGTAAAAAAAATGGTGGGATTTTGTTGTTTTTTTCTTTGTTTTGTTGTTTTTTTTAGTTATGAAATGAGCAGCAACAAAATGAATTCTCAGTTAGCAGAGTTGATCTGCATGTACTTAAAATCTGCATGGTGCTTTCTTATCCCTGTCCGTAGATGGAATGTAGCTAAGGTGCTGGACAGTCCTGGTTGTGTCACAAGTTGGGGACTGTGGCCCTTCACTGCTGCACCCTTTTTGGCCTCACCGTCCATGGCCTTCTGCCATCCAGGGTAGGAGTGAAAAGGTGTGTTTACTCATGTTCTCTGCTGTCTTATCTCTAGCTCCCCTCAAAGAACAGAGAAGTGGAAATAGCAGGAAAAGCCCCTTGAAAAGTGCATAAGGTAAAGCTGGGAGCCAACAGCGTTGATGGTAGGAGAGTGAGTAGCAAAATGGGGAGAGAACCAAGCAGGATGGTTAGATCTGACTGACTATGAATGGCTGTGAAACTCCATCCCTTGGTCTAAGGGGCCGGGTGGGGCTGTGCAGCTGCCCATACATGTGGAGGTGGCTCCCAGCCATCCATGGAGGCTCTGCTCAATGGTGCATCATCATCAGTTTATCTGCAAAACCAAGTGCAAGCTTTTCAGTGCTCAGCCTCGGAAACCTTGAAGATGGCTTGAGAGAAGCATAAAAGCAATTAGCAAAATATGTGGTTAGAACTGACGCACTTTCCACTGTTTTTTTTTTTCTTTTTCCAAAGTGTTTCTTTTGTGAAAGCGGAGTGAACAGTGTGTAGTAAAAAAAAAAAAAAAAAAAAAAAAAAAAAAAAAAAAAAAAATTAAATAATTGAGAAAAGTTTTTCTTGGCAAAAAGAAAGCATTTTAAAAGCAGCAGAAGATGAAATGTCATGGCAGCTGTTGGGCTGCAGTTGCTATGGTAATCATAACACAACACTGCAGTGAGGCACATGACAGAGATTCTGGGGGAGATTCGGAGGTGGGAGGTGGGAGGGCAGGTTGTTGTTTCTTGAGAAAGTTTTAAAGCCCCAGTGCAGAGAAGGATCTGGCCTCTTTAAAGGACAATGTATGCTGAGTTTTTCACTAAAATGTGTTCAGATGCATATTTTGCAGCTTCAAAATAAGCTTGCCTTAAAATTAGTAACGGGCACTTTGTGCTGAAATAATGCTTGTAGGACGAAAGGATGACTCCCTTAATATGGAATCTGAGCCTTGCAAGTCTTTCATGTACTGACGTACACAACACCCTGTGGAACAAGGAAGTTTTTTATTCCCATTTTTCTCATGGGGACCAAGAGGCGTGGATTTATTAAAAACTTGGGTATTTTTAACTCCACATCACCTACTGTGGGTACTTCTAGTGAGATGAGCCAACTGTCTCCGCCTGGGAGGAGCCGCCTGCCCAGTCAGTTGGCAGTGCTATGGATACGAGTGGCCCTCCAGCCCTGGTTGCTTCGTGAGACATTCCTAGGTGCCAAGCACACCAGTCTCTGCCTCCCAGAAAGTCCAAACTACCCACCTAGAGAGTTAAGTTCACCCGTGTTTCTATTTCTGCAGATAATGACATGAAAGGAGCATGCTGAATGCAAGGCAGAGATTTCCTTCCTGCTCTCCTCCACTTCCCACAAACCAGAAGTGAGCCCTAAATGCTGTTATGGCAGTCCATCTTTCGAAGGGAAGGAAGCAAGCCTGTTCCTTCCTGCTTCTGAAGAAAAGACCTGTCTTCCCAGTTTCTGTAGTGGAGTGAGACTGTGGAACAACTCCTGGTGGAGCTGAGTGAGGATACGTTCAGATGGAAGAGTGTGGACAGACTTGGCATCAGCCTTTCCCCTGCTCTGAGCTGCTGGCTCACTGCAAACAAGGGCATTTCAGCACGGTGTTTGTAGCATCCCTTTGCACCTTTTGCTTCTGTGATTATTTTGACTAGAAACTCCTTCATGTGGTGGTGAGGGGTGGGGGTACTGGCTTTTATTACATGTGTGCACAGCATGGTATGCTTCTGATGTGCTTTGCATGTCATAGGTACACATCACCGACATCACCATTGCAAACAATACAAATAATGCAAAATATTATTTCGGTGTTGAAATATATGAATCACCTAGGATGACACACTGACTGTTTATCCCTTTGTCTTTCTAAAAAAGACAAATAAAGATCAACTTTTTTTTTTTTTTTTTCACATGAGTAACTTTGAACAGGAACAACAGATTGAAATCTTCCAAGCAGGCTTCACAAAGACAGATTTTGTTACCCCTTTCAGAGTTGTTACCAGTTTTGTCAGGTGCCATACCACACTCAGAAGTCATGGCGCTAGAATCTCCATTTTGTGTGTCAGGCAGGTTTGCAGGGCTCAGACCTCAGCACATGGTGTGAAAATCCACTTCAGCCCCAAAGTTCTGGAGTAATACAGTACCATAACGTAATACCAAACAAACCCACAAAACCTAGAAGGAAGAGATTTAAATCCTGTAATTGCCCAAAGCTTTGCTAATTGTGAGACCTCCAGCTGTGATAAAGGAAATTGATTTCATCAGTTGTCAGTCATCCTTCTTTTATTAATGATCAGAAGTTCACGTCTCCTCCAGGCAGAGTAAAGTCCTTCTCTGCTCTGCTCCCGCCTGTCATGCTGAAAGGTTTGTCTGCAGCAAACCATTGCGTGTTACGTGGTGATTTCTCTCTCTCTCATGGTTTCTCCTGCTGGGATCACGCTGAGATGAGCCCTTGTCCCAGTGACATCATTCGGAAGTTTCTTGTCAGGCTTGTTTCTTCACCCCTTCAATTATTAACTAATATATCTGACTTCTGGGGCAGAATTTTCCTGTGCTGTGGCTAAACTGGCTTCTGTTAAACACAGCTCGACAGCTACATTGCCCTGAAAGCATGTCGCTAAGTGTAAAGGGTAGTACAGAGAAGCAGTACTACACCAACAGCTTCTAAGAAGAAAAGAGCTTGCTTCTTTCACATTTACGTGACAGTGATTTTACAATAGCCATATTGCCAGCTAAGGTGTTGGGATTTTTGACTGGCAGTGTAGCAGGGAATGTTCCTCTCCATCTCTCCCTTACTGCAGGGTAAAATTAACTCTTAGGAAAGCTGCTGAAAGATGGTATTTTATCAGAAGGGAAGGTGAAATATTTCTGGCTGCATATCCATCAGTGCTTGGTTGTTAGGTCTTCAGTTTCAGATAGATGTGCATTGACAAGCCTTGGCACTGCTCTTGGAAAAATGAGATGTCTTAAAAATAATTTTAAAAGCATGAAAAAGTAAACTAGAATAGGCATGTTCTTCTTCCTCTTCAATCTGAGCAAGTGGTTTTGGCACTACTGGGTCTACATGGAGGCAAAGCTGCACCGGACTTCCCAGCTGTCAAACCAAACTTCATTCTCAGTGGAAACAGAATGAAAAAAAAATGTTGGGAGTCAAATGAGATTTTTGCCTGGACATTGAATTTTGTCTCTTCTTGCTACTGAATTCAGACTTGTCCACCTAAGTTTTAGACACCTGCAGTAGGGATGAGGAATCCCCATCACTGTAGTCTGATAGAAAAAACAGCACCGCAGTGCATAAATTCTGCATTTAATCAATGTTCCCATGAGTAACTGTCAGGTCATGAATCTTCAGCGGTTCAAGCAAAAATACCACTGACTCTGGCACTGGAGAACGATTGGATGGGAATGAATGGATGAAGTGGGGTATTGGGATCTGCACTGTCCATGTGAAATAGTACCATTTGGTAATTTTGAAGATTAATTAAAGCCTTGTAAACGATGACCTGTGAATGAATTTCACTACCTTATTAAGAATTCGCACGTGAAAAACTTATCTTCTTCTAATCTCAATCTCTTAACATCTTGGAGAATCTCAACATCTTTTAATGTAGCATTTGAACCATGGCTGCTCAAGTAAAAGTATTACTTTTATGAAAAGAACATATGAAGGAAAAGCATGATGTGGAGTCCCACACAGCTGCAGCAGTGAGCCTCTGGGGTAGCTACACACACACACACACAAAAAAAAAAAAAAAAAAAAAAAGGAAAAAGAGAAAGGGATTTGAGTGCTGCCTTTTATGACGTGCAGAAAGCTTCTCTGGAAAGCTCATGTAATGAATGCCGTGCAGTTCCAGGAAGAGTGTTGTGGCAAGAAGAACATTTCTTGTACTTTCTCATCACTGTGTGACCTTGATATGTTTTATTATTTTAAACACTTAATTGTGTTATTTAAAACCTCTTATAATTACTCAGTTCTCTAGAGGCATACTTATGACTTCTGCACAACAGTCCTAGATAGATCCTGAAGAAATTATTGAGGAAATCCTGTGAAATACTATATTGTAGAAGCACTCTACGGGTTAGTTATAACATAATAACTACAGGAATGTGCATAACACGCTAGCTTACTGCTTCTTGATGCCTGCAGTAGGAAATGGCAGTTCCGCAGAGGCGGTACGAGGAGCACAGCACTGCAGCCCCTGCCAGAAGTGTTTTGCTCCGCAGTTACTATCCAAGCCTTGCTCTCCACCTGAGGCCATGTCTGGCGGTACTGGAATCCAACTGCAGTGCAGACAGACAGAGGTCAGCAAACAGAAATGTTAGTCCTTACAGTTGTTGGATGGCTCTTTGGGTTGAATTAACGTTTCTTTTCTGTTCTTAGATGCAGCTATAGTTTCAGACATGTGCTAAAAATTAATAAAATGGAAATTACAAGCATGTTCTAGTCTTTTTTTTCTCATCTCCATGTTAGGATATCTGGAATAATTTCTCTACAATGTTCTTGTGGAACTTCACACTGTTCTGTGCATTTGAAAAGTTTTTCTTTGTTCTGTTTTAAACCCTGGAGTGGTGCAAACCAAGCACAGCATTTCGGCGTCGGCAGCTCCTTCTCTTGGAAGTGCCACTTTGTGCAGGCAGGAAGCCCCGTGTCCCTTTGAAGAACATCTGCAGGGGAGAACAGATATTTTTAGAGGCACCCTCCAGCAATGAGCAGTTCACTGCCAGCTTATCTCTGTGTTTAAACAATAATCAACCTCTTCTGCTCTCAGTTGGTGATTCACAGTAATTTTGTCTTATACAGGCTCTAGACAAGATGAAGGCAGCTGCATGCATTTGATCAAACTCTCGCATTAGCTGGATTCTGACAGGCTGGGACCGTCCTGCTTTAGCAGTGTCCTTTGTGCATACAAATATGCTGGCACAAGGATTTCCTGAACTGCGTGGCTGAGGCTGACCAGCATGGGAACCCTGCTACCGCAGGGAGTGAATCAGTGCCTTGCCTACAAGGTTCAGACAATTTTGTTTCCCATTTCGGGCACTGCACTGGAAACACGATACATCCAGTTAATCTTCAACGGGCGATTTCAGACGTTATAGATCCACTTATACCTTGTGATGAATTACTGCAGTGTTTGGCAAATATTAAATAACATTTTTTGTTGACATGGAAGTGTGACCTGCAGGCTGCAGCTGGTCCCAGCGCTCGGCACTGTTTGTGTCCTGCCGTCTGGCTCTTCCTCCCTCTGTTCGCTTGCTGTTGAAACACAGCTGGTTTACGTCCATCACAATCAATGGAAGGACATTTCCGAGCTGGTAATTGCTGAAAGGATCCGGTGCTGATGGCTTCTGGAGCTGCCAATCCGGGGAGCAGCTTTTGGCTCCTGCTGTGTACAGTATGTCTGCAGTTTGACCATTTATCTCACTTTACATACTTGAACTGAAAGAAAGGTTTGTGAAAGCACTTGCTCTCATTCCCTGGCATGTCTTCCTCCCCCTCCTCCTCTCCCTCCCTCCTTCTCTTGCATGTTATCAGCTATTGCAACAGTACTAAAACGTGTCATATAAGGTGAATGATGGTGTCTAGCTCCAAAGTAATGCTAATGGAGAACTGAGTCATCGTATAAAATGCGACTTTGAAATAATCACTTGGTCATGATTATAGGAAAAGGAATACAGTTATACTGGCCACATTCTAATTGATTGCTATTGATCCAGGCTTTGATGGTCAACTGCAGCTGCAGAAAATATATTTGGCAGTTTCACAGGCATTTTTGTAGGTATTTGTAAGCTCAGTTTTCTCTGCTACGGAGATACAGGAGGTGAAGGGACCATGAAATCAGTCTTCTTCTGTAGGTGCTTGAATAGCTTCATTTATGATATCACAGGATAAAAATATTTGGTGGGATCTGATCTGCAGATCCTGTTTGTGCTAGGACTTCAATTCCTAAAAGCCACTCTTGTTAATCCTGTAGGCATCTAAATTCACTCAGCCACTAAATCTCACTACCTAGTTGAAAGCTCTTTGGGTTTGTGGTTTTATTCACTTGTAAATGATCGTATTACTGTTGCAAGGAAATTGGTATCTATCTGTCATCCAAAGCAGTTTGTGATTCAAGCTGAGGAGGACAGGTGCTCAAATGCTGCCCACTCACTCACAAAAAACAAACAAACAAACAAAAACCCTTAAAAAAAGACCAACCAACAAACCAAACAACAACAAAAAAAGCAACAAACAAAAAACAACCTAAATGGAACCAAACCTGAAAAATGAGATTTTTGTCAAACCTTAGTTTCTTTGACACACTGCCCATGTGTTACTGATTAGCTGGGTGTCTAACATGCTGACATAAGAAGGGCAATGCTGAGTGGTTAGCACACTGACAGAAAACTGACAACGGAAGAGAAATACTATTTATCAACCTTCTTTCATCCCAAGGGCATGCGGATCCCTTAGAGCTTTTACTGGAGACCCAGTTAATCGTGACATGCATCTCCATTATACTGGATTATCAGTAGATAAAAAAAAGAAAAACTGTATCGGGAGCAAGGATCCAATTAGTAGCTGTCTACCTTTCCCCTTCCACTCCCCAATGCTTTTTAAGCTACACAGGAAGGAAGTTCCTAAAATAAAAGTTTTTCTCTTTTCCCTTCCCTTCCCTTCCCTTCCCTTCCCTTCCCTTCCCTTCCCTTCCCTTCCCT
>NC_034409.1:150999871-151088018 GCF_002078875.1 Numida meleagris | reverse complement strand
CCTTCCCTTCCCTTCCCTTCCCTTCCCTTCCCTTCCCTCCATCCCAACTTCAACAATTCTACTCTCTTCAATGCAGATCAATTCATAGATATTTGTACAGGGAGGAGTGCTATCTTCCTGCTTTGGCATCTTAGTTTAGCTCACATGTTTTTCAAGATTATTCCCTTCCATTTGCTTCCCAGGCTCCCTGGGTCTGCATATAAATCCAAATGGAGGTGACAAAAGCATCATAAAGTGGTCTGTTTTCTTCAAGTCAGAGATTGAGAAAGCTCTGATATGCAGCTACCAGGTAATTGGGAGTAAAAATACTCCCAGCTCTATGGAATATAGAAAGTTCCTAATAATTTCTCTTGTTTCTTATCTTATACCTTCAGTGAGGTGTCACCAGATGGCAAGAAATGTATTTAGCTTCCCCCACTGTATTTTTCTCCTCACGATTTTCATCATTAGTCCATTATATCAGTTCTGTTCTAGGAGTAGGATGGATTATGCTTGATGGAGAAGAACACTTCTTTTCTTTACAAAAGACTGGGTTTAAAGAACTGCTATTCACATCTGCAGAAACCTCAGTCCATGTACATCTGTCTGGCTGTGTTCGGGAATGCACATAGATAGTGCGGCAGAGTACTTGGAGGAAGGAAGAAGAGTGACAATCTGTTTCCTTTACAAGGAAGAGCCCTGAAAGGAAGAAGCTCAGCTCAGAGCTGCAGCTGAAAGGAATCCATTCTTGGTTTAGTTGCTTGCACATGGCCAAAAAATAATAAATATATTTTGGATTGACTTTCTGGCTCAAAACTGTTTAGTTACTGAAATGTGGCCAAGCAATATGGAAGAGGATTAGCAATTAATTTGACAACTGGCAGAAATACTTCTGTGATGCAATCTATTTCTAGTTATTATTAAATTATATATATACATGTCATCTCTCCTAAAATGTATTCTTAAAGGAAAAGTCTTCAAAACAACAGGATTAAACGTGAGCAAAGGACTTTCTTGCTGACTTGTCAGCAATGTCCATCAGCTTCGTATGGCTGCAGATGACTACAAATAGAGCGCAGCAGAGCAAATCAGGCCATAGGTGAGTATCTATGATAGTTAAACCTGTAGGCAACAAGGCACACGTAACCAACACTAATACTTAGCTTTTAAATAAGAATTGAAACATAATTAAGTCATGTTTTCAGAAAGACAGAGAGGATTGAAATTCAAGGACTTTTAGTATGATCTAGGACAGTCATGTTCCTACAGTTTTGTAGCATTTTTACAGAAAATTTCTGTTTTCCTGAAACTTTATAGTAGATAATTGAGTAGAGAAAATATCATAGAGAGAACACTTGTGGGGTGCATGTGAACAAATTTCTACATTCAAATGAAATACAACTTGCTGTCAAAAGATTTTGTAGGAAAACATTAAGTGAATGTGTGCACTTAACAGATAAGCTTAATTTAATTCTGTTAAAATGTTAATTGTAAAATGACACATATCCATCAGCATGCAGGCTTTAATAGTCCAAGATATCATGGGAATGCTTTTCATTCAGTGAAAAGGTAGAATTACCTTTTTCCCCATAGTTTTAATCTGAAATTAAGATTTACAAAATATGGATTTCCTATTGTCTAACAAAATCACCTGGCAGAATAAAAATGTTTGCCTTCATTTGCCAGATATGAGAAATGTTAATTGTGTATGAGGTTTGCCAGACTTTCCTAGGATTTATAATAAAAGTGAGTGAACAGATCAAAAGAGAGACAAATGTCCTTCATAGTTTAAGTACCCCTGAGCTGCAACACAGTTCCACATAATTTACTTAGTCTTAGTTTCTAAGACAATCATTATATATCTGTTCTTATCCTACACCAAACAAACAATTCACAAATATGATGTATTTATCTGCAGGTTAACAGAAGAAACCCTGAAAATAGCAGTGCCTTAATAAAACAACAGGAATGAAAAAGGAATGGTAGGAACTGATCTCTCTGTTTGCAGCAAACAGCAGGTGGACTAGTGCATCTAAGTTCCTTACAAGAAAAGATAATAAGAAAGATAAAAGCTCATTCAGAATTGTGCATTTCTTTTCTATTTCCCAGAATAAACAGTGTAAATCTGTGTCAAACACCAGATGTCCATCACATTACAGCACTGTGGCCTACATCCAAATATCTGAATGTTGCATGGACGCTTGATGTGAATATGACTGAAGTTTCTTATTCCTTAATAAATGAATAAATAAGACAAACCAGCGACTAGATTGTGACACTTCTCAAGCAGCGCTGATTCACATGAAAATACTCAAAATGATAAATGACGCCTTCATAGCTAGCTCTGACCACTAATTCTGTAGCAAATAAAGAGGACAAAAGGGAAATAGACATAGATGAATGCATGATTCAGATCTGTCAAATTCAAGTGACAATCTCAACATGCCTTGGCGATGAATAAAATAGAGACTTTATATCTTAAGGAAATAATGCATTCACTGTCATCTTTAAGGTCCGCACTCTTGCAATTCTTGTCCTGCATCTATGATCGCAAGATAATTAAAATAGTATGTTAATTCAGAACTGCAAACCTTCATATCAGAGAGGAAACAACTAGCAATTATATGATTGCATATACTCATAGAGTTGTTTAGCTGTATTTACTTCACAAATTCTTTGGTACCTTTGAGACTTTTGTGGGGTACACAGAGAGGTAAAGACACGAAAGTGGAAATAACATCAAAAAGAAAATAAAGGTGAACAATGGAAGAACAAAAAATTAGATGTGTGGGACAGTACCAAAGGTTCTTTTATCCCAGTTTCCTGTATCTTGCACACATACATATTTGTTTATTTGTTTGTTTTTAGTACAAAGAAGCATAATGGACTCCCTGCTCAACATTATCCACTGTTCACACAAGGATATACTGTGATCTTATTGTTCATTCCAAGCAGTGAAATCTCTGTCTGTTCCCTTTGCTTTTCTTTTGGTTTGGTTAGCAGGCGTAAAACATAGTTTTCTGATCAAAGGTTTGGTATTTAATATCTTTACATTAAAAATATACTATACATGCTTATGATTATTTTATTGCTCAACTTTAATTTTATTTTCTCTTTGCCCCTCAATATTAGCCTCGCAAAAGTGATTTCAAAACCCAAAATTTACTGTTTCTTACACTCAGAAGATTTTCCTGAAAAGAAAAAATAATGTGTTGTGAACTTAACTTTTCATTTGTTATGCCCTGATAGACAGCATCTCATCTGCTTGACTAAAATAAATCATTAACACTATGAGTTCATAAATAACATGAATAACTTCTTTTTGAGAGCATTTTCGATGTAGTCCAGTCAGGCTGAATTCAAAACATTCCTATAGCTCTAAAAATATACATACTCATGGTTTCTCCTATTACAGATTGGTTATTACACTTGATACTAACATCTACACACTAGCAGCTCCAACATGGAATTTTCTAACATGTTTGTTTACCTTTGGCTCAGATTTAGACACAATAACACTGGCTAATAACTGCCTAGTTGTGCTTGCTGTCATAAAGCATTTTCTGTTCTGTGCTATGATAGTCCAAAAAATAAATAGTAGTAACACTGATTAACTCTGATGGCGACAGAGTCAGACTGTGCAATTCAATGAACTCTTCGTGAATATACTTCTCAGCATTTTAGAGGCTTAAATCCATTTTCTACTTTGCTATTGTTTCATCCAGATTTATTGTATATCTATTTCTGGAAAGCTTCCTTTGGCATCCTAACAGAAATTTCCGTTGTTTAATTCTTCTATTACTGCATTTTGAAAAGAAAAATCAAACAAGAATAGATGTCAATTTTATCCTCACTTTTTTTTTTTTTACAAACACTTTGAAATATCAGAACCATTTTTTGCTTCAAAACAGAAGGATGAATACAGGTAGAGCCTATGCCTCTTCTTAAAGTTTTCGGTTTGCTCAGTGTAACATCTTCAGTGTCAGTACTTAATTAGCAAGATAAGAGATATTACCTAGTATTTTAGTTAAGACATTTCTGTTTTTCTTCCAAGAGCACTGAAAACATTCTAATCTTAGGGGAAAAAAAAGAAAAAAAAGCTTATGTATCTTCTGTTACTTTGATCACTGAGAGAAGCTTGGGACCTTTCAAATTCACTGCTCATTCAGAAATCTAGTGAGTATGAAAGCTTTAATCCCATTTAGTCAAAGGGATAGGCCATGTTTAAATGCTGTGTACAGCCATGCCATTAAAATTCAGAGTCACTAGCCTGACAACATGGACCATGAAAGTAAATTGATCACACCCGAGTGAGGATGGTTTGCAAGTTTTTCCATCAGCAAAGGAAATGATGAAGCCTACTGTCATATACATTTGTTTCCTACATCTCTGCTCCCTCACAGTTAGTACACCGAGTGGAACACAGAAATACAGATAATTTGCAATTTTCACTGTGAGTTTAAAAAGCTTATAAATGAGCTTGGTTCCTTTTCTACATCCACTCTGGGACAAGATGCAGCCTGTGGTGTGTCTGATTTTGGTCTCTCCAGGCATTCATTGTCTGGATAGGAAGCAGAAACCAAATATTCAAGTTAACAGTGAAACCCCATCACCTTTATTGGGAAATCCAGGTGGAAGATAAGTGGAAGAATGGAGTAAAAGGGAAAGCTTATAGATCGAGTTGCTTGTGGGTCTTGATTTCTGAATGTGCAGTGGTCATCAGACGTGACACACATACCTTTGTGGCACACATACCTTTGTCTAGCATGGCATTATCCTCATATCACCCTTGTGGCAGAAAAAAAGGCAGTGGACACAGACACCAAGAAATTCTGGGTCCAACTGGTCTGGGCCAGCAGGAACAACAGTGTAGATGACACCACTCATGTCCAGCAGATGATGACGTGTACAATCTTGGGGAATCCAGCAGATATATGTTTTCAACTGTCTCTAATTTCTCACTGGTCATTGTAGGGTAAAGTGAACCTCAATATCACAAAACAACTGGTTGCCAACTCACTGTTCCAGTAATCTCAGAAATTATGTCTCAAAAGGGCAGCTTCTCAGTTTCAAGGTTCAGATAGCCTCTATTTTTTGTCTGAGCTGTTCATGAGAGGCAGATTGAAGCATGCATGTTATCCCTGATGCAACCTCATTTTGCAAGGGAAACCTGCTCAAATGCTGAAGAAGCCTCCGTCATTCCAGCAAGTCCCCTAGTCTGCATGGCCAATGAGCCATGACATATTCACCTGCCATTTAGATGTACTGTGTACTGTAGTTGTAGTTCTCCCATCAGTCATGATCTTTTCTAAACAGCAGTCTTTGCATAAATTCAAGTTATGTCATGTCTGAGAGCACAGTTGTCTGAACTCGTTGGAACTGCTGCCTTTATGTACCTTATGAGCCAATTATCTCCCTGACATTCATGTCCCTCCTTTCTGGAATGTGGAATAAGACTGTAAAATGAGTTCACCCACAGTGCTAAGAAATGGAAGCACCGAACCCCTGATTGTCCACACAGATTAACTGCTAGCACACTTCCTAAGCCTTCACTTCTCCAGGCTGAATAGTCTCAAGCTCTCTCAGCCTTTCCTCATAGGAGAGGTGCTCCAATCCCTTGATCATCTTCGTGGCCCTATACTGGACTCTGCAGTATGACCATATCCATCTTGCACTGGGTAGCCCAGAACTGGATGCAGTTCTGCCGTTGCAGCCTCACTAGTTCTGCCTAGGGAGGCAAGATCACTTCCCTTGACATGACAGCAACCATCTTTCCAAAGCACCTCAGGAGGCTGCCTGTCTTTGCTTTAAGAGCACATTGCTAGATAATTGTCAACTTTGTGTCCATCAGTAACTTGAGGTTTTCAACAAAGCAGCTTTCCAGTCAGTTGGTCCTCAGACTACTAATGCCTACAGTTATTCCTCTCCAGATGTAGGACTTTGCACTTCCCTTCATCGGACTTCAGGAGAAACAATTCTACCCAGTTCTCCAGTCTGACGAGGTCCCCCTGAGTGGTGGCACCACTCATTTAGTGTATCGACCACTCATCTCCTTTTTTATGATGGTGGTGGTGACTTTTTATTTTTTTCATCTGCATACTCTCTGAGGGTGCGCTCTGTCCCAGTGTTAGGTCATTAATGAAAAGACTGAACAGTGTTGCTCCTAGTATTGACCCCTGGGGTACATCATTGGTGACTTGTCTCCACCTGTACTTCGTGCCACTGATCACAGTCCTCTAAGCCTGACTATTCAATCAGATTTCAATCCACCTCACTGCCCACTTATTTCACCTGTACTTTGTCAGCCTGTCCATGAGAACATTATGTGAGATGATATCAAAGCCTTGCTGAAGTTGAGGAAAAAATACCTACTGCTAGCTCCATCAAAGTCAGTCCTCCTATGTGCTTTGGGTGATTGTTCAATCAAGAGCTTTTGTGTGTGTGTGTCCATCAGCAGAGACATAGCCAATTACCTTCTCCAGGGTTGCCTCTAACAGATTTTTATTGAAGGAAAAAATTAGGAAAAGATTTTCTTTTTTCTGTTTTTGTAATCTGAATGATAGCTGTATCTCCTAACTACAAAATATAGTCCCGTGTAGTTTTGTCCAGTGATATATATTGTGCCATTAGCATTTTTAAGGTAATCATTGTTCAGATCATACATACATAACTGAAAAAATCCACTCAGTATTCCTGGGGATGTTTTCTGGGTACTCTTCACAGCATTTTCAGCTATCTGTGGCCTACCTAGACAAAGTAATGAACATTTAGCATAAGATGATGAACAAAATGTTTCATTTTTTGGAGCACTTAATTTTTTTGGCCATGTGCAAAACACTAATTTTTCATTTTTGCCTTTTCTGATGTCTGAAATGACACCAATCACACCCTGTGGAGGCACCTATGGATGAGCGAGGAGTGAGGATTCTACAATGAATTTTACTCCTTTTCAATAATATGCTTTATGTTTTGTCTCTTCTTCCCATTTTTGCACTGTAATGATCCCACTCCTATCTTTTCCTCCACTGTTCAGCCAAGCAGCCCATGATGGTCGTGACCTTACTGTGGTTCTAATTATTTCCCCCAAATACTATTCTTCTTTGATGGTGTTTCTATGCAGTTTATTACAAAATGTTAATTCTATTTAGAGAATATCTTTGGCTACTTCTCAGACTGCTCAGATTCTCTGATTATGCTCCTCAATTATCTTTCCTTGGACAAAGATACTATTTACATACACCTTACCAATGTCTTTACCATCAAAATATTTACTCATTTTCATTGAAAAAAAACCACATTACTCAATACAAGCTAGATGGTGGTTTATTTTTCAAAAGAGACTGATCAATAAAGACAAACATGCTGCTGTGTTTCCAATAGTAGAAAAATATTTGATGTCAATGGCACCTCAAAAAATTTACTTTGCAGAGATAATATTCACTATTGTTCTACATTTATTGATTATTCTGTTTCTATACATGACTGTGTCTATCATTTCTCCCTGTAGTGGTTCTTTTTTGTTTTCTCTACTGTCTGATTTGTAGGGGAGCTAGTCTTCCTCTGGTCTTGCACAAAGGGAACTTTCACAGTAGCTGGTCTAGCTGTAACGGGTATAGACCCAGCCTTAAAAGATGCCTGAGTTTAATCTGCTTTAATTCTTCAGCCTGGACTCTTCTTACAATACTACTGTCGTTGTTTCTGACTTCATATTAATCTGTGTACCCACTCACCTTAAAATTAATGATATTCCACTTGCTTTCACGATCTTCTGATGTTCTGCTATGATATAAGTAAATGCTTCATTTAAGAAAGAATGTTTGAGCTTATTACGTGTGAGCTGTTGCCTATTCGTTGCCCAAGCAATGAACCTGCTGCCAGCATTTGGATAGGTCTACAAAATAATGTTCTCCATTACAATCCAAGCTAAGGTGCCATGGATTGTCTTGGTTTATTGTATTTAGCAGTATGTATTTCGCATGTTGAGTTTTTGGGACTTAAGCAAATTCAAAGAGTTCAGAAGTAACTTAGAGACATGTGACAAGTGAACACGGTCTTCTCCAGGAGGGCTAAAGCTGAATGATGCAGATATAAGCTACTTGAAACATTTTTATCACGTGGCTCTAGCTGAGGATCACTTTCAGGGAACAATGCATTTAACAGTGTAGCATATTTATGTACCATATGAGCTGATGAAGGGCTGGCAGCTTTCAGGCTTAGTTCCCTAGCAATCCAGTTCATAGCCTATCAGCAAATGACAGGAAACGAAACAGTCAGCTTTTGGATGGAAACTTTCAGTATCAGCAGATTCTGAAACCTAACTATGCTTCAAAACTTTGTCTGCCTCGTATCATTTCTGAGAAATATTTCACTTCTGAATAATCACCTGTCTTCATCCAAAAAAGCTCAGTTGAAAGCCTAAAAGCTTTTATCATATGCATGGCTATAATTTGAAATATACTTATACATACATCAGGATTTTTTAAGACAAGCTTTTCTAGTAACATAGAGTAAAAGTCTGTTTTGTCTCACAGAGAGCAACGAACTGTTGACACAAGATTAAAACAAACTAAGAAGAAGATAAACAATCACACAGTATTAGTTATCATGTTAAACTCTGGTCCCAGTCTATCAGCATACCAGGGGACTGCCTATCAGTATTTGGACATTCAACTTCTTGACTATTCATTTTGAAGTGATATTTTCATTTAGAGTGGTAAACTAAATATAAAATAAAACAACTCTATCAACAACGGTAACATCAACAAAACAAGAAAATGATTAAAAAGTTGAAAAGAGATGGGAAGTTAATTAAACTACAAACAAAACAATATCTTTGATAGGGGGCTGAAGTATTTTGTACTGATCTTAAAATATTCCTTTAAAAGCTTGCTTGGTTGTTTTGCAAAAAATGTCTCAATTTGATTATTTTCACTTTCTTATTCTCTGCTCTCGGGGTGGGGGTGGTACTCTACAGGACAAAATTATGAATATTCATCCATTTTTTCTTCTGAGATGACTGTGATTTCTCTGCATACGTTCCAGTCCTAACCAGAAATATATGAGGTCACAGCTTTCACTAGGAAAGTACTAGAACTTCAAAGGAACAATAAGAAATCTTTTTTATTATTACTATTATATGAAGCCATTAAGACATAATTGAAAGCCACTAAGTGAGACAAAATAAAATTATCCAGCAATTATGACCTCTCCTGTTACTTATCAGATAGTAGATTTTCTTAAGGATGCCTTCCTTTTTAGTTCAATTCATTTTGATAACTCCCCCCTTTGTATATCAAAAGGTTGGATTAAAAGGTCCTGGAAATCGTTAACAAAGGGTATACTATTTAATTCCAGTTCGAGAAAGCTTTTTCTGCTTCCCCTTCCAACCTGAAGAAAGGTTTCTGTACTTACAGTTTGTCTAATCCTTCCACCTGCATTAGCTGATTAAACTGAAGATATTACCTTTGTCTGCAAATACTGTCCTGACATTGTTTTGATTATCTTCACAGCAAAATATAACTTTCGAAAGACAAGGTTACTAGATAATATCTTGAACATCCTTTTCTCTCTCTGATTGAGAAGGAAACTACTCTCCTAATTTAGGCACTTTGTTAATTATTTTGAAAGTATTCTGTGCAAAATCTCTACTCACACTTTGATTCTTTCATGCTGTCTTACCAGGTTGCCAACTTTATTCAAGAATGGTAAAGATTTTTATGTTGCATCATCTGAGTGCGAACACAGACAAATCCAAAGTGCAAAGTGAGAACACAGTGTTGACTTAATTTCAGTTTTTAAACTTCTAGCTTTTAGATGGCAGAATATCTTTCTACAGAAAGAATTCCTAATGACTGAACGTTATCTACTGGCTCCTTGACACCAGTGATCACAGTGGGATGATGCCTTAGCCTCCAGAGACCTGTAGTCTCACACCATTGTGTTGCAGCTTCCAGATGCACATTCCATTCAAAAGAAGATGAAGTCAGGGAACGTCATCTAACATATGTACCTTGTGTGATTTGTCATAGTCAGAAAGAAATCATTTTCTTGTGAAAGTTCAGACAGATTCTCTTGAAATTGCACTTCTGACAGCCCTTGAAAGCTGTGTAATCTTCAGGGACTCTGTGGGGTTCAGCTTTCTTTAGTAATGTTGCCTGGCTGAATGCACAGTGAAGTAAAAGGAAACTGTAAAAAGAATGGCTGCAGAACTTGACGGGAAAGGTGAAACAATGGCCTTAGAGAAGAGCTGCAGGTTCCCAGCTTCAAAGAAGTTCAGATAACAATGGCTAGGCCATTAAGTGATGGGAAGCATTTGCATGTCTGGCTCCATCTCACTTAGGATCAAAAGACAGAAAAACCTCAAAGATCCTTGAAGAGGGAGGGGACTTGGTTTGAATCAGGAGAGTGCCCAGATCGTGTCAGTGAAAAAATGCTGGTGGGTTCCCTCCTCCCACATTAAAGGAGGGAACAGGCCACGTCTTTTGACACAGAAATTGGGAATAAAACAGGCCTTCCTTTAGACAGAATAGAGAAAACTTGTTAAATAAATGTGGGTAACATAATTTGAAAAATAATTTTCCTAGTGCTGCATTCCTTCTGGCAAAAACAAACAAACAAACAAAAAGCCAACAACAAAACAAATGCTTTTCTTTCCATTACAAATATTTTCCTTATTACTGTAGAAGATATTCAGGCTCCAGGAAGAGAGCTCTTATAATGGCCAAGACCAGTTACATCTGTCTGTAAATCATAGCTTAAAAGATAAAAAATATAGATGACCGTATTTGGGACACCCCTCTAACAGTGGGCTCAATGGAGTCTGTCACTTTTGAAGGTGGTAATGTCTTAAAAGTATTTCAACCCATGCATAGTAGTATGAAGACCACATAGCAAGCGTTCAGATTATATATTTGCTTTTCCCTGAGGATACTTCTCTGAACACAAATGTGCTCATCAGATCCACTAGCTCAGCATGCAGAACATTTACTGCTGTCCCATAAATGTCTGTACACCATGTGCTCACTGACAACACCAAAGTTAATAATCATGAAACCAAACGAGCTAGAACAAGATTACCCACACTGTCACATTGCTTTTCCACTTTGTTTTCCTGCAATATCTATCACAGGAACACACCACAGGTGTTGTAGTTCTAAAGCATTCAGGATTTGCTGATAGACTTCTTATCAGTTGTATGTGAATAATTGTGAGAGACCGTTCTTCCTTCTCTCGCTGTTGTTTTAGCACTTGTCTGTAAGACATTTCAGTAGGAGTTAGCAATCTTGGACTAATATTTCTAATTGAAATAAGAAAAGACTAAAATAATGTATTGTCACCCCAGATAATTAAATAGTAGCTGCAAAGAGGAAAGATATTCTTTCATGATTCAACTAGGTTAGGAAAAATAATACTGGTCTAACTTTGCATTAATTTGGGTTAGATTTGAAGGAAACTAACTATGGTTATCAATTAAAATAGCTACAAATGGATCTTTGTCTCTGGACATTTTTGAGAACCGGACAGACAAACATCTATCAGCAACACTGAGTGTTTGCTATGCATGATCAACCCCACTACAAGAAGTAGATTATCTTATCGAGCTCCCTCTGTCCCTGTTTTCTAAGGCTGTATCTCCACTGATAAGTCTGCCTAGGATCATTTTCTGACATGATGCCAGCTAGTACAAGGCACTCTGTATCTACAGTATTAAATCCCTTGCCACCCAAAACAACATGGCCAACTCCACACTACTCACAAGGAACACTGCCAAATAATGCTCAGAAATTGTTTTTGAGTCTGCTAGCTGAAGTCACCCAGAGTTTTATAGACATCCTTCTAGCACTTGAACAGTGTAGATAGTCAGAATTGTTCAGGAACATTCCCTGGTCCAATTTAGTTTACTTATGTAGGTATAACCTATAATACTGTGGCTATATCTGTCCACACAGTTAACAGAACTGTTCCAAAATTGAAAAATGAAATACAGTTCAGTGTTCTCTACTCCTGAAAACCATCTTTTGCAAGCTGTACTAACTAAGGAAGCTTCCCTGTAGCTCTGATATTTAAACTTCTATCCTTTTTTTCTCAGTAGAGGGCATCCTTAGTACAGCCACTTCAGTAGTCAGTATCCATACAGCAAAGAGTGGGAGCAAACTTCATATTGCCTTCAAAATAGACTAAACTGAGTAAACACTTGGTACATGTGCATATTTCTGAAAAAACAATAGGACTTGTGGATAAATTTGGGCCAATATTCAGTAGAATAGGCTATCTCCTCTTCACCATAATAGGCAAAGAAGGTGAAATAGGGACTAGAGGATGAGAAAACACTTGCAAAAATGTCATGCTTAACCTTATTTATTTGGGGTTTTTTTTGAGTGAAAAAAAGAGCCAGTATGAGTATGGAGTTAAAATTGCATATTTAAGTTCTTTTCAGAAGGAGGAGGGGAGCCTTCTCCGCTTACTTTAATTAAAGTTCTCCACAAGCTCTTTTTTCCCCTTAGGTTTGGGAGCTTGGCAGCCTTCATGTTTTTTAAAAAAATCCAGCTTGCTCACTAGGCAAATTTTCCCATGCTTTCAAAGCTGTACTGTTTAGGCAATCAAATGTTAATCCAACCACAGTCTAGCTTTTGCTTTCTTCCCAACAGCTTGATATCTATTGCCATTAATGTTATACCCTCAGATGTAGGGTAGACAGTGATGTCGCTGTCCAGCACGTAAGTGGTAATGAACTGTAGCACAAATAATGAATTGATAACATGCATGTGTTTCTCACTCCCAGAGCATGTGCATGGGTAGGCCAGCTGCAAATAATTTATTCTACGTACCAAAGCTATACTAAATCATATTCTGCGTAGCAAAGCTATACTAAATCAAGCCAAACAGTATTGCATTTTTTTATGAGTGAAGTATTTCCCACGAAGCTGGTAACTTCTATCTATTAGCTTATAATCTATATAACCCAAATGTTTTGCTTTATAATACTGTGCCAGTGGTAAGCATAAAAAAACCCTGAAGTTAGCATTTAAAGGACTGTGTTAACTCAGTAACCGAGAGTGTAAGCATGCAATAACATCGAAGAAAAGAAAAAGTAAAAAAGTGAAAGTCAAAATAGTTGAGAGATCTCAGCCTTGGAAAATAGGCTTTTCACTGAGTTTAATCTACAAAGAGTTACCATGTTGAATATATTGAAAGGTAGACTGATATAAAACTTGGACCAGAGCACTTAAATCTACCTGATCTGTATTGTTCATCATCACTAGCATTTACTGAAACATTTAAAGTCGATCTAGGATTCTGCTCATATCTAGCAATAGGGAAAAAATATGGAGGAAGTTTTAAAAAATGCATTGTTCCATCTTTTTCCAGCATCTTCATTATAAAGGAGATTTGCATTGAAACTTATGATAAGAAGTGTAACATTTCTTTGTTAGAAGCTAAATTTAAATGACAATAATTTAGCTATGATTGTTTTTGATGATAAACTGGAAACAGCACATGGTGATCACTACCACATGTATTTTGACTTGGGTTGGCTAGACTTGTATTCTCCCAGGGAAACTGGGTACTTCAACTGGATTTCATTTTTTTAAATTTATATCTCACTGAGAAATTTCCAACTTAGTTTCCAATCTATTTATTCACAAGAATTCTTAGGGTTTCCACTAACTGTTGCAGATGTTCTTTGCTAGCCTGGGTTCCGCGATCTTGGAACAAATTCTTGGGAGAGAAAAGTCCTATTTTATAGGATCAGGCTGTTTATTCACACTGATGTCAAAAGGACTAACTGTATCATGTTGCAAACAACAGCAAGTAATCTGAACAGATAGACTCCTTTTTGTTACACGGATAAATGTACTCATACACATATATATATATATGCACACAGACACACAGCACACGCACACATATGTATGAAATGTTTGAGAGTAAATCTGAGAAAAAAAATGAGGGAGGGATGAGGTTAGAAAAAGTTAATGGGAGAAAAATAACCCCCTCAGGCTTAACTCTGCTCCTGTCAAAGAGTAATAAAGGGGTTTTGTTTGTTTTGTTTTGTCTTGTTTTTCCCCCAGTGAAAACAGATGACTGAGGCCTGATCCTGTTCTCAGAAAAGTTATCGTAAGACATGGAGCTGGAAGTTGAGCAAAAAGGGGCACTTGTTGATGCTTTCCCGGAGAGAGGAGCTTGAAGGTTTAGGTCCTAACACAGTAGTGTGACATTAATGTCAGAAAGTTCAGACTTTTCTTCCTTATTTACAAAAAAAAAAGTATCCATGTCTTTTTAGGTGCAGAAGTTAGATGTAGGCAGTGGTAACAAAGGACCCAGTTTCTCAGAGATCATTAAGAGCTGCCAGATAAAATTAGGATTTCATGAAAGGCTGAGGGAGTGCAGACGCTCATAAATAACGATGCTGTCCTCCTTCCTTCAAGAGCTCTGCAGTGGGGCTCTTCTGGCAGCAGGCACTATGTTAACACTTTTAATATGCTTTAAAAATGGGTTTTATTTTTTCAATGAAACAGTTTTCTGTGTTTTGAAGGAGATTTTTTTTTTTAACAGAAAAACCAAAGTTATTTTTGTTTAAACAATATAGCCATCTCTCCCTCTTCTTCCATAATGTGGAATTTCTCCCTTGGAAATAAATAGTAAACTGCAGAAACCACATAGCCACGAACTTCCTTGGGGTTAGTCTGCCTTCCGGAGGTGCATCTCTGCATGCCTGCCAGTTCCATCCCATGTTCCACCTTACTTGGCAGTGGGGGGGCAGGGGAGTTGGGGAGATGTCACATTTTTTAATTGCTTTCTGTATTTACAGTAGATGCTATGCTGCGTTGTGCCAGCTCTGTTACAGTGGTTAACAGCAAGGTGGAAGAGAAGAAAGGTGATGTCATCTTCTCTAATCCTTCCTCCCAGCCCAGAAATAATCCACATTTATTTTCCTTGAAATGAATGTGCAAGTTGCACTTAATTTAAAATAATTACAAAATGTGTATCAGTGATAGGCTGTAAGACTATCTAATATTTTGTATTGTTTTGTGGCCCAGAGAACAGGTGTTTGCGCTGGCCCAGGCATTCTCACATCAGTCAGATGACTCAGAACAACTTAGTGTAAATGAGGCAGGGGAAAATGCCTTTTCAGGTTTGCTACTTACTCCTCATCTGTAAGAAAAAAAGATTATATTCTACTGACCTTTAAAAAAAATAAATACAAAAAATGCAAGTGTGAATCACAAGCCCAAAGCAATCATGAAACATTTGTCTGAAATCACCCTTCTACTTGAAACCAAGAAAACCAAACAATTGAAGCAACAATAGAACAGCTTCCCCTTACTCTGGAATGCTGGCATATTCCATGCACTTCGGTTTTGTTTCAGAAGGAAATCCACCTTCTAGCCAGTCAGCCCCAGAAGTTCCTTGGAACAGGTGTTCTCTAAGCTCCAGGGGGAACCAGCAGGCTGAAAGGGAAAGGCTCCCAACTGCCTCCTACCACAGCCCAAGAAAATACTTCATTATTTTTGTTTCTTTATAGAAATACAGTCCCTTTTATAGCTGAGGGGATACAGACAGCTGTTCCATTTATTTCAAATGCTCCCTGCTTTTGGGGTAGTCATTTAGAGCTGGTAACTAAACCTCTGAGCCGCTCGACTTCTTAAATAGGAATAAAAACCTAGAGTCTGGAGACTGACAGGAAGATTTCTGGTAGTTTTGTTTAATTACTTTAAATTTTGTTATTCTTCTTTGCTTTATCTTGCAGCCAGACTGTCTTCCTGCAGGAATGGAGGAAAAATAATAAAACAATTTGTAAAAGTCTGCTTCAAAACTAAATGTATGTAATCTCTCCTTGGGGAATGAGCTTTTTCTTCCCTATTGACTAGGCTATAGTGCTGCCATTTCAGTGACTCCAGAATTTGTGAGTCATATCTTGATCTATAAAGGAACTGGGGCACGTGCATCATCTTATATTGCACTTGCCTTTCCCATTGCTACTGTCAGCAAGTGCTGCCAATTTCATTAGCAAGGCTAACGGTTCTAATTTAGTTCTGGTTTATATTGGCTTCAGTGAAAGAAAATATAGTAAACCTTTACTTTAGGTGGCATCAGTAGAACTAGATTTGTCATGCCACAGGATAGCCAAAAGAAATACAGTTATTTCTGGGAAAAAGACTTATTTACATGTTATACCCTTGTTAGTGCTATATTATCATAGCTGTGTACATTTCACAGGCCTAGGCAAGAGCTCTGGAGAAAGTTTATAAAAGAGGTAGGGGGAAGTTGTGAGAAGGGAAGGAAAAATAAAGTGAAGTACTGGAAATAACAGAGAAAACCAACAGTTGATTCCTAGTGAAACACAAGACTGAGACAAAAGAATATTGAAACGTGAAAGAAGAAAGAGAATGTGGTTGAATTCGGGCTTAAATAAAAGTTCAGAAAATGATAAGTGTTATAAATAAATGTATTCTGGTCCAGAATATGCCCAGATGCACATGGGCACTGCTCTTGGCATACAACCAAAGCTGGCTATTGACATCTGTGAAAAACTGCAATTGAGTCTATCAATTGCTTTTTCACTCAAATTTAAGGAACTTTTGTTCCTAATATTCTAGGTATCAATTATTTACAAAAACTGTGTACAATGCATACATATTCATTTACAATGTAGATTATTTTATCAGGATCAGGAATGGAAAGTATCAGCAGAACATTTTACAAAAAACTTCTGGAAAAAAGGGACAAGTGTTTCCAGATAACACCTCTGTCATGCCCATTGATAATTAGTCCCTAAAAGGAGGAAAGCAAGGTATTGAGACATCCTCTTAAGACATTAGAGAAATGTTGAAAACTGTTGGGCCATGCCAGTCTGAGAGGACACCACAAAAAAAGGTAATTTTGGCTTGTGAGATAGGGGTTATGGAGTGGGCTAAAAGATTTAAAGTTGATAAATAATCCTATCTGTTTTAAAAATTTATCTGAAATAAGCCCAAATTGCAGCCTGTACTGAATTCATAAATCTGCAGTTCAAACTGAAGTGGTAAGGGGAAATTACGCTTTTCATTCATTGGCAAAACTGGCAGAAGAAAAGATTAATCACTATCATTTTCTTCAGTAATTTCAAGGGTGGTGGAGATAGCTCAGAACAATTCAAATATCTGAATCGCAGATACCAAATGAAAAGAGACAATTGCAGATGATTTCTGTGATATTTTGCCCAATGGCAAAATATAATTTCTTTCTGAGGAACACGTATTCCAGATATCTGTTGCTGGCATTTTATCATCTACTTCATCCGATGCCATGCTTCCTGGTTTGGACCATACACTGAGCACGTGGTAACTAACTTTTATCAAATCTGACAACAGAACACTGATAGACGAGTTTCTGAAAAATGTGTGGAACTTTTTGGACTTAAACACGAGGAAGTTCAAACCCAGATAGTCATCCTCCAGTGGGTTTTATGCAGAACAACTCTAGTTGAAGACTATTACTAGCATTCTCTTAGAAACACCTCTAAATCAGTTTTGAGACATTACAAGTCCATTGCTTGTCTTGCTAGAGAAAACTGTATGGAAACTTTAATTTTTCAAAGGCAAGCAAAGATGACTTTTCCAGATATCATGCAGAGGAAGCCTAATTGTGACATCTCCAGAAATGTTCATGGCTGCCAATTTTAAAGCCAAGAAACACTCTATAAAAGAGGAGTGACAAAAACAGTCTTCTGATACTTTGGGTTCACTGGCTGGCTGAGCAAATATGAATCCTGAAAAGACAAGACTCAATTTCTACATAATTACCAAGCATCAGAAAAAAGCCTAGCGGGATTTAAAGAGAACCTTTAAATCAACACATCAATTTCTGAAGCAGAGATATAATCCTGGGTTGAATATTTTGCATGGCTTGCAGACTTTCAGAAATGATCTAATTCTGAATTTCTACAGGACATTTCTCTATGTCTTTATTGGCTTAATCTCTATGATCTTTCCAAAAGACTTTTACCATGCGAAATAAGTAAAAGCTGCCCTTTTGAAAACCATGGGCTGGGAGTGTGTTTGTATGACACAGTTTTCAGCGTCATGCAGAGATACTGGAATCAGCACTGGATGATCTTGAACACAGAACTCCACCCAGGCTCCTATCATTCACTTCTCAGCTGAGCTATTAGCCTATGAAAGACTGTACTGATCCAAAAGGGTTTTTTAAACTCTTCTGAATAGAAGCCTATTTAGATTTTGCTTGGCCTTTTTGGAGCATCATATCCTGTTAGGCAGACTCACCAAAAGTGGCTGGAAGGAAGAAAAAAAACACTCACTTGTGTGAGAGATGACTCGCCCAATGTAAGCTAAATACACTGCATCCCTATGGAAGGTGTAAGCAAATGGGAATGCCAAATGCAATTATTTACTGTTGATCCTGATCTCAGAGATTCTCTTCCAAGAAATAAGCACACTAGTGTACAGTGAGGGGGAGGAAAGTGCTTCTAGTGTGGCTGAGTATGTTAGCCACAGGCCTAGAGATCTGATCTAAAGCACTTGGGCTGAAGTTTTCAGATGCCTCTGCCTTCCCACCGGTGCACTTAAATACAGTGAGAACTAACCCTTTCAAAGTACATGTGAATCTGACCCCCGACTACGTCTGAGATTTTAAAATAAAGACAGAGAGCTTCCTAGAAGGCTGTGTACTATCATTCACACTATTTTGTGGTGATTTTGATTATTTTGAGGGAAATCTCGACAAATCACGTGGCATATGATTTCCATCAGTAACAATTTTGGCTTTTTGCAAGTAGCCAGTTGTTTTATCTGCACTATGATAACTGCAATTTCAATTAAAAAATACACCCTCTTTGCAAGAGCCAGGAATTTCGTTCACCATATGTGTCTGGATTCCTTTACGTTATCCTAACACACACAGTTGTAAAGCTAGACTTTGACAATGAAATTAGTGTCATGGATAAAAAAAATAACAGCTTTAGCCTTTAGGTGCACCTGTTTACAGCAACTAGGCAGACTCAGTCAGGGTGTGTATGTGTGTCAGTCTGCCACTGCAGCTGTTCAGTTACCATAAAAAACACAGTATTTATAAAGTTTTAAGCCTTTCTGAACTCCATAATGTCGGCTTACAAAAGGATGTTGTAATGCAATGTCTGGACTGTGATAATAGTTTAGATAAAGATCCAGCATGTGACTCCTAATGACAGCATTAAGTCTATTCTAAGGAACTATATCAAAATATATGCAGTAAAACAGACAGCAAATATGAACCGTGAAAAATTAATGATTAACTACTCACTGCATGCTTCACAGGGAACAGCCCTGCCATTGAAAGAGTCCACACACTCTGTGGAAGGAGTTAATGCTCAATCTGGAGTTACACAGCAAGGTAAAAATCAGAAACGCAGTGGCTAAATTTGTGTGTGCACTTCAGTGCAAGAAAGTTAACAATTGCAAATAAATATCAGGTTTATTCATGTCCTACAGCTGATTCTACATCCCCGTACCTTCACAGACCTCCACACCATTTAATTTAAAGGCAGTCCCAGGGATGTCCAACATGTATTCAGCTATAGCGTAGGAGCTGCAGTCACAACATCCAAGTAACCTCTCAGACAGTATATTACATTTTAATTACTCTTTAAAGATGGCTTGTTGTTTTTTTTGAGAGAAATTATGTGGGATTGCACTCATTAATCTTTGTGTGCTCCGTAATTTCAGCAACCCGTAACATTTAAAAGCTAACTCTGGAGATGCCTCCTCGTAAATGATTTCTGTGTTAGCATATATGGCTTCAAACTAACATCACTGAGAGAACTAGCTGGAAACCCTGGAGAATCCAATACCATGGCTGCTGACAGGCTGTAGGAATGACTTCGATCTTCCTTAGCTCTTGGCAGTGAGGAATTGCTGCCTCGCATCTGCCCTCTTCCTTCTCTGCAAGGCTAAACTCTTGGCTCCTGCTGCTCTGGGAATTCAGTGGGAGCCTGAAAATGTGGACAAGAGCCTCTGCCTCTCCTGGCGACTAAATCTTTCCATTAGCTGGTGTGTTGTAGGCCACTGCTGTCCACTTTAGCAGCTTATGAGTGAATCTTCTCTGCTGCTGTGCAGGGTCATGCAGGAGACCTACCTGGTCTGTGAGGCCCCAGCTATGCACTTCCCCAGGTCCCCCTAAGCAATAGATTTGGGGCGCTGGAAATTGAAGGGGAGGTGAGTGGGGAGGCGAGGGAGGATCCACCTAGGAGGGGGCCTAGGGCAAGGCGGTCATCCCCATGCCTTGGGACTGCCTCTGCCAGCAAAGACAGAAGGGTCACTGTGGTGGGTGATTCCCTTCTAGGGGTAATGGAGGGCCCCATATGCAGACCTGACCTGACTCGTAGGGAGGTGTGCTGCCTCCCTGGGGCCTGCATCAGGGACATCACCAAAAAACTCCTGGATCTGGTTCACTCCTCTGATTACGACCTGTTATTGATAGTCCAGGCAGGCAGTGATGAAATCGCTCAGGGAAACCTGCGAGCTATCAAAAGAGATTTCAGGATTTTGGGCAGTTGTTTGAGGGAGTGGGAGCGCAAGTGGTATTTTCCTCCCTTCTGAGGTGGTGAGGGATATGGAGTGGGCTAGGAAAATGCAAGCTTTGAATAAGTGGCTGAAAGGCTAGTGCCACCACAGGAACTTTGGGTTCTTTGATCATGGGGCGGTTTACTCAGAGCCTGGCCTGATGGCTGCAGATGGGCCTCGCCTGTCTCCAAAGGGAAAACGAATCCTAGCCCAGGAGCTGGCAGGGCTTGCTGAGAGAGCTTTAAACTAGGTATGAAGGGACAAGGGGATAAAATGATGCTCGCTAGGGTGGAGCGAGTAGTTCAGAGATTTCTACTAGATTTGATGAGGGAAGAGGGTGGAGGTCAATGGGACAGAGAAGGGCTTGGGGATGCTGTTGTAGGAGATTGCAGGGAAAAACCTCTGGATTGTCCTGTAGGATCTTGTGAGGAGTCCTCAGAGGAGGCGCCATTGCAAATTCCCTGCCTGAAATCTTCATGAAGGTCGGAGACAGCTTGGGATGCAGCAATCACGAGATGGTGGAGTTCGAGATCTTGAGTGGAAGAAGCAAACCAAAAAGTAGGATTGCTACTCTGGACTTCAGGACAGCCAACTTTGATCTCTTCTGGGACCTACTTGGAGCTATCCCATGGGCTAGGGTGTTAGAAGGTAAGGGGGCTTGTGAGAGCTGGTCAGCATTTAAACAGCACGTCTTCCAAGCTCAGGATGGGTGTGTCCCTATCAGTAAGAAATCCGGGAAGGGTGGCAGGAGACCTGTGTGGATGAGCAAGGAGTTCATGTATAAACTCAAAGGGAAGAGAAAGTCCATGAAATGTGGAAAAAGGGTCTGACCACTTGGGAAGAATACAGGAATGCTGTCAGGGCCTGCAGGGATGCGATGAGATGGGCTAAAGCCAAACTAGAATTGAATCTGGCAGAAGAGATAAAGGATAATAAGAAAGGCTTTTTAAAATATGTCAACAGTAAAAGGAAGACTAAGGAAAATGAGAGGAAGACTACTAAATGAGGGGGGTGTTCCGGATAATGGGGGATGCTGAGAAGGCGGAGATACTGAACGCCTTCTTTGCTTCTGTCTTCACTGCAAAGACTCCCCTTCAGGAATCTTGGACCCTAGAGGTAAGTGAGAGAATCTGGGGAATGGAAGGCTTCCCTTTGGTGAGGGAGGACATGTTCTGAGAGCGTCAAGGCAACATCAGTGTAGATAAATCCATGGGCCCTGAAGGGATGCATCCACGTGTGCTGAGGGAGCTGGCAGAGGTGATTGCTGAACAGCTCTCCATCATCTTTGAGAAATGGGAGCCTTGGAGAATGGGAGAAGTGCCTGAAGACTGGAGGATAGCCATTGTCACTCTGGTCTTCAAAAAGGGCAAGAAGGAGGATCCAGGAAACTACAGGCCAGTCAGCCTCACCTCTGCCTGGAAAGGTGATGGAACAGCTTGTTCTGTATGCCATCTCCAGGCAATTGGAAGAGAAGAAGGTTATCAGGAACAGTCAGCATGGGTTCACCAGGGGGAAGTTGTGCTCGGCCAACCTGGTAGCCTTCCATGATGTCATCACTGGCTGGGTGGATGGGGGGAGAGCAGTAGATATTATCTACCTTGATTGCAGCAAGGCATTTGATGCTGTCTCCCACAACATCCTTATAAGGAAGCTGAGGAAGTGTGGGATAGATGAGTGGACAGTGAGATGGGTTGAGAACTGGGTGACTGGCTGAGCTCGGAGGCTTGTGATCAGCAGTGCAGAGTCTGGTTGGAGGCCTGTATTCAGCGGTGTTCCCCAGCAGTTGGTGCTGAGTCTGGTCTTGTTCAACATCTTCATCAATGACCTTGATGAGGGGATAGAGTTCACCCTCAGCAAGTTTGGTGATGATACGAAGCTGGGAGGAATGGCTGACACACCAGAAGGCTGTGCTACCATTCAGCAAGGCCTGGACAGGCTGCAGAGTTGGGCATGGAGGAACCAGCTGAGGTTTAACAAGAGCAAGTGTAGAGTCTTGCACCTAGGGAGGAATAACTGCATGCACCAGTACAGTTTGGGAGATGACCTGCTGGAGAGGAGCTCTGCAGAGAGGGACCTGGGGGTCCTGGTGGACATCAGGTTGGCCATGAGCCAGCAGTGTGCTCAGGTGGCCAAGAAGGCCAGTAGCATCCTGGGCTGTATTAAAAAGAACATGGCCAGCAGGTCTAGGGAGGTGATTCTCTCCCTCTTCTTTACCCTGGTCAGGCCTCACCTGGAGTATTGTGTCCAGTTCTGGGCTCCCGGTACAAAAAAGACCCAGATCTCCTGGAAAGAGTCCGGCAGAGGGCCACACAGACAATAAAGGGCCTGGAGCATCTCCCCTATGAGGAAAGGCTGAGCGACCTGGGTCTGTTCAGCCTTGAGAAAAGAAGACTCAGAGGGGATCTGATCAATGTCTATAAATATCTAAGGTGTGGGAGGCAAAGGGATGAGGCCAGACTTTTCACCAGTGCGTGGTGATAGGACAAGGGGAAATGGCCAAAAACTGAAGCATGGGAAGTTCTGCACAAATGTGCATAAGAGCTTCTTCACAGTAAGGGTGACAGAGCACTGGAACAAGCTGCCTGGGGAGGCTGTGGAGTCTCCTTCTCTGGAGATATTCAAGACCTGCCTGGACTCCTACCTGTGCAGCCTGCTGTAGGGAGCCTGCTTTGGCAGGGGCGTTGGACATGATGATCTCTGGAGGTCCCTTCCAGCCCCTACAATTTTGTGATTCTGTGACTTCCCTGCAGGCATGCTGCAGCTTAGATCTTTACCTGCCTCCCCAGACTGAATGCCAGGGACGCAGCTGCAAAGGGTGTTACTGCACAGAACTCCTTTTGTAATCAATGGAGGAAAGTAGACAGCCTCAACAGTAAGTTCATCCCACCCCAGATTTAAATTGCCTGATTGTAGAAGACTACATTGACAGCATGAAATGATGGGGCTCCAACATCAGCACTTGCTGGAAGTGTGTATCTGTTTACATAAGTCAAGGATTGAGTAGGGAAATCATATTTATGCCAATACAGTTCTATTTATGGCACCTGTATTTATCCTGCAATCATGAATGGGCCTAATGAAAACGAGGATAAGCTCCTGTATAGTGAGGAAAGTAGGTTATGATGTTCTCTTCCTAAAACTACAGAAAATTTTCAGAATTAAACAAGTACCTAACAGTTTGGGTTACTCTTTTGGCCAAACTGGTGCAACTTCTGATTGCTCCACCTCCTGGCACAGTATCTCACCACTTTATAACCAGTGCAGCACAAGCTGATTCCATTTATACTTTTCCAATGGATTCTAAGTTAACCTTCTGTGGTGGGCTGACCTTGGCTAGCTGCCCGATGCCCACCGAGGTACTCTCTCACTTCTCCTACATAGGCTCTATGCGTGGTGCTCACATCATGGCTGCTAGGCCCAGCTGAGCCCTGCAGCGGTGCCAATGGAGGCGGCTGGAGCTGGGAGTGTGTCCAGCATGGGGCAGCCCAGGCCTCACCTCACAGAGGCCTCTGGGCACCCCCACTGCCAACACCTGGTAATGGGCACCTCCATGTCCTGGGTCTGGTGGGACGGAGTGGACTTTCCTTCACCTTGTGGTGCCTCAAATGACAATAGGCATGTATTTAGAGACAACTGCATCATACGCTGTTGATCATAATATTCATCAACCACAGGATTTGATTATCTGTTTTAAGGATTTTATTTCAAAATCTATTTATTCTTTATATAGTTACTGGGGGAGTTGTGATACCCTTACCAAAGTCAGTAGTATTTTGCATTATGAGGAGATATCACTTTCAGTACAAATTAGCCCAATGAAAACTCAGCTGATGAATGTGAGAATGAGGAAACCAGACTGTGAATGAATGTATAAGGGCTGCTCTTAAAGTAATTCCTTCTGTTTTATTATGTTGACCCACAACATCAGAAGTGGATGTTGGTAGTATGGCAGTAGAGGCTGAACCTTCCCACCAAAATTCCATTACATTTTGTTGCCATGTGACAGATGGCAGCAGAGGGGCAGCCTTACAGAATGGCATCTGACATGGAAGTGTGTGTGAAGCAAAGGTGTGTCACTGAATTCCTCCATCGATGCTTGGTGAATGTTGATGGAGACCAACCAGTGGATGTGACCACAGTGAGGTGGTGGGTGGTGCGTTTCAGCAGTGGTGACAGTGACAGTGGGTTACCACTGCTGGTGCAGATTTTTACAAGTGCAGCATGCAGGCTCTTGTTCATTGCTTGTGAAAGTGCACAGCTAATGGTGGTGACTACATTGAAAAATAGTGTTTTGTAGCTGATAGTTTGCTCTATCAGATAGTGTTATTGTGCTCTTTGAATCTATTGTTGTTTCCATGGAAATAAATAGGAGGCATTACATTCAGAGCAACTTACCTACAAGAAAGGAGAGTGATTCCGAATATTCACAATTAATTTTAATTTTGAATTCATCTTCTTTGGAAAAGAATTACTTCTTTTTCTTCTTCTTCTTCTTCTTTTGAAAAAGCATTTAGAATCGGCTAAACCCTTCTCCAGCCTTTATTTTAAATTAATCATTGCATTGGATTCTCCAGATTTATAAATTAAGAAAACCATCTTTGCATTACAAAACCACATTTTCTTTTAACTTAGTGGCTGCTTTCCAAAGCAGGAAGTTAGGAAAATACAGCAACTTTATAGCCAGAGTAAGATAAATAATACTCCTGAGGGGGAATGCTATTTATACTCCCTTTGTATTTGTATTCCCTATTCTGTCCTCTTCCCCATTCCAGTGACTGTAATTAAAATCATAGCATCTAAAGTGATTTCATATTTCCTTTCCAGTGCTAATGCTGTTTGGCCCCCTTCAGAAATTACAATGATGTGACTGCTGGTGTACTCAAGCTTAAAAAAACAGCTTTGATGTGTCATTTCAATCTGCTCTTTGTAGGTGGGTTGATAAGGTGAAATAGGTGATGGTTTCATAAATGTCTTATCATGAACAGTCTTGATGTTGCATATGTTCTTGAAATCACATCACTGTGCAAAAGCACCCATCTTTCTGAAGGTGGTGTCTCAGAAGAAGAGGAGGTGAGATGGATTTCAGCTGGGAAAGGCTCATATAGCTCTTTGTTAATAGCTCTTCTGGATCTCTCTATTGGTAAATCCACCTTTTTAATTGAGGATAGGGAACAATGTATAATTTGTCAGGATTGTGTTGCTTACTTAGGAAGACAGCTGTGAAGTGCCGGCACATATGCCCTGGAACTCAGTGCTTTAAATTTGTCACCCTAGACCTGGATATAGGCTGTTATATAAATGTGCTGTTATCAACATTATCATCAAAAAAGAGCTTGGAAACAATTCTGGCTCGTGAACTGCAAGTAGGTGGGAGCACATAAGCACAGAAGAGAGGACGCATTTCAGAAAAACACTTGCTCTCAGTGGCTGTGTTTATGCAGCAAAATGCATTTCTTCCTGCTGAAGCAAAATAGTTGTGTCACTGTAGCCAAGGCAGCGGCACTGGAGGAGCAGCTGTGGGCATCGATGTGGGGCTGGTGGGAGTGATCCCTGAGTAGTGTCTCCCGGGGACAGCCCACAAAGCTGGTGTCACAGGGAACCAGTATCTTCATTTCAAAAGAAAGCAGAAGAGCTAACTGGTGCTTATGAATCAGAAGAGGGGCATTAGGCAGTCAGGAGTGAATGGGGTGTAGGGTGCCAAAATGTTTGGCAGAAGCAGAATAACTATTATTTCCTAAGGTGTATTACTGCTGACTCTGGTGGAGTCCTTCCTGAGATGCCTGTTCCACACTGGCTTAAGTGGAGCTGGAGCATTTAAACCTGACAGAGAGTGCACACTTTGGTGCGCACTTAGAGCACTATAGTTCTTTAATTATTGTAATTATGAGGGCATTCATAATATAGTATTGTTCATATGTGGTTCTCAGCAGGAATTTCACAGGGCTGAAACACGAGCAGGAATTTCACAGGGTTGAAACCTACTAATACAAAATACACTCATAAAAACAGCAACAGAGTTATCCTGCTATCACAAGCTAATATCTTTTGGGACATACAAGCCACTGTAAGCAAATAAAAAAAAAGGTCAACTGAAACAACACAGTGTTAATTGACAAGTCTTATTCAGGATGAATAAATGTTCTCTCACACAAATCCAAACTGTGTCAGATACAGTGGCCTGCTGTTTAGGATCTTCAAGCACTATTTCTTTGTAAATGCTAAATAATAATTGCAGTGGAACATTGACAAATATTTTCTTCTCTCTCTGCAACTGGCTGTGGAGCTTGTTTTCTTTCAGGTATTGTTCAATTTTGATTTCCCAGAAAAGTCCTTCTCTATTATATTTCCTACTCAATCTCTGTAAGAGAAAGGGGAAGCACAAGGCCTGAATGATTAGGGTTTTTTGTTTGTTTGTTTTTGGCTTGTTTGGTTGGTTGCTTTTGATAGCCTGACACTAGAACTCAGATATACCTTGAATATAAAGGGGAAGTTTTAAAACTGTGCTAATAAAGGCATTTAAAGAACCTATAAGGAATCAGACCCCTGGCAACACCATAACCACCTTCTGTCATTTATAGTCTTTGCCCAGTGGTGAAGATGAACTGGATGGCAGTTTTCAAAAGATTTGCACAGTAATTGGATGAAGGAAAGAAAAACTGCACAGCCCATGGCTGCTTCACCACACCGCTATGAACGTGGAAGAGAGGTGGCAGAGTTAAATGCATCGGAATACCTAAGCTGCAGTAAGAATAAGCACTGCCCAGTGTCTAATGACATAAAGAAATGCTGACATAAAACAGTGAAGCATACCTTTATCCATCCCTCCTCTCAAGCCAACGACGGATCTGAGTAAAGCTCAGTCATACCTAGAGCTTTTCCAAATCGGTAATGTGCGTAAGAGCTGTCTGGCAGCTGTGGAATAAATCCAACACAAATGCAGGCCATGCAAACTGGCTGCATGTGCAATACAAGGGGCAGTGCTTGGGCTGCTGTCTGCTGCTGCTCTCTGAGGTGGTCAGAGCCCATCTCAGGAGATGGGACCAAACTGTCTTGTGGCTGGTGAGCCCAGATAGAAGGTTTTGACCAGGGCCACAGCTACCAGACATCACAAAGTCACAAACAAAGCCATAAACATATCAAAATACACCCAGAGGGAGCCTCTCAGCAGAAAGGAGGGAGAGGAAAAGCCATGTACAGAAAAATCTAGGAAAAGCCCTCTATGTGCTAGTGTGCCTGCAGACAACGACATGAAACAGATCTCAGTTCTTCTTCATATTCTCGGGCTAAACCAGTTCTTTTTTAACACAGTTACTTTTTGTGAGCCTATAAATGTTAAAATGTGATCAAAGCAACAGTTTGTTCATTAATAATATGGCCTAGAACTGGGCAGTGATTCCTAATTGCGAAATGGGTAGTACTCAGCCTTGCTTTCTGATTGGCTTTAGGGAGCTTGAATGCATGGCCTTATTTCACTGCAAAGCCCTGGCAGACTTTGCACATTAAAATTCTAAACTGTCTAAGTAGGTGTGAAACTAATTTTGTGTTTATTTTTTAAAAACCACCTATGATCATTTAGGGCCATCCACTTCACTTTGGGAGGCCCTTACCTAGCTGCAGGTGGGCCCTAGGAGACAATAAAGCCCACCTCAGAGAGGATAATTTCTTGAATATCATAACCTGAATATTTATAGCTTCTGGAATCGTTGTAGCTACTTATCCATGTTTCCAGCCACAACTTTTCTTAATAAGAAGGGCTTTGAAAAACTTGCTAAATCTGGACATAAAAGGAAACAGAAGTTTTCCTAGTGCAGTGGAATTTTTTAAAAGTCGCATAGTAACTTTATTGATGAAACAAGGAAGAAAGCACTTTTCCACCAGACTTTGCAGAGCTTATTTACAAAACACAAGATTTTTTCATTAATGTGTAGGCAAGGCAAAGTCATGACGAGGTTTCCTGCAGAGTGAGGACGCTGATGTGGCTAGTCATTTCATCACCGGGTTATCTTACTCTCTTGCTTGTGGTGTTTTAATATGTTTATGAGAGACAAACCTTGGGAAAAAAAATCAAAGAGAGATGAAAGAACTCAGAGGAATTTTGGCTTTTTAAAGTTTTATTTAATATGGGAAAATGTGTGCTACATCCTATTTACACAAATACAAAAATGTTTGCAAATCACCTTGTACATCTATAACATCAACTGATGTTTCTTTGCCTTGCAGTTCACTTATTTACTTACAGGGAGAAGTTCCATGTCAAAAAAATTTGTCAGTAAAGTCCAGAGAGCACTGAAATCACAGTGGCTGTGGTTCACCCTCAGATTCATACACCTAATGTTGGGTATCTAAACAGGTAAGTGTCTGCAAAGCTTCCTCTTCTGTCAAGGAAAAGCAAAGATTCAGTTACCTAAGTATGAGTAGTACCTGACATCACCTGAGATGCCCAAGTGTCTCCCACCAGGTTCCTTCTGATGCTCCAGAGATGATCAGGTCACCTGTGTATGGGTCCTGTGTATTTCTGCAGGTGATCTGGATAGCACTGACTGTCTTAAATAGGACAAATGTATCAAGCAACAGAACTGTACTTTGTTTGAATCTGGGGCTGAAGCATTGCCTCTGTTGTTTTGCATCAGTGCACCGCAGTATGCTTGTGTTACCTCGTAGTGTTTCTGCACTCAGTGCTACTGTTCAATGATTTGTGAGAGGTCGGATCCCTGGCTTTGCCAGGCTTCTCAACACTTATTTATGGTTGCGCATAGCTCTGGGAAGACAGAAATTATGGCTTTAATAACATTCTCTCAAACAGACAGATTTGGAGAACATTAGCATGCAGTTAGATTAATGCAGAGACATAAACATGCATACATCACACATTTACTATATTTAGAGAGTCATGGCTGATAACTCATTTTCTTCTTAGTATTTGTTTATTTCTCAAACTCAAAAGATCTGAAAACAGTCACAGTGATTTCAGTCTGTGAATCCAACTACATCAAGGACAGAGGTGCTAAGCAGCTGTATGCAATCAGAACAATGTCCACTGTTGACATGAATAATAATAATGTCCCTACAGGAAAGAGTGCAGAGAAAGATGGGAGAATACTAGCTAAATTTACTACCTAAACTTTCAGAAATTGGGCCAAATTTTCAAAGATTCTGCTGCCAATAACTTCACCATACATCTGGTAGGATGGAAAATGCTTTTGAAAACGTGGGCCCTCTTTCTCAGAGATTCAAGAAGATCCCAACACCACCACCAACTGGGGTGGATTTACCTGCTGAATGAGGCTGCAGACTTAATAAGTCTTGATTTTAAATCACTTGGGGAAGTTGTAATGTTTTTCATGAATGAAGAGCTAGGAAGTGCTGCAGTTTTGTGGAAGCCGAGGCCCATGTCTGCGTTACTACTACATCCATAAATGTAGAGACTTAATGCCAGTGTTGTTTTCCCCTAAATCAGGTTAATGAATGTAAGTGCGTACAAAGAATGAGTCGGCAATACCATTCTCTGTCCTGCGAGTAAACAATTGCTTTGGAGACTATCTACCATCAGTTCCACAGCATTTACCATAAGGCACTAAAACCCAAGAAATGGTTCTTTCCAGCCATGAGGACTTCTCTCCCCTAAGACAAATCCTGCAAACAGTAAACTACGAGCCAGCTCCAGCTCCATTTGTACCCACAAGGAGGAGGCTTTGGTTCTTTAATTAAGAGGTCTGAGTCCTTATTTTTTTCTTTTTTTTTTTCTGTGCAGTATTGGAAAAATAAAATAAAAAGACTGATTGATTATAACAACAAGCTGAGCACCAGATGTTTTATGAATATATGGCTTCCTCAGCCCACACCCATATGCATGTAAGAGAAAAAGAAAAACAAAGGACTGTTTATAATTGTCAGAATATTAAAACCTTTGCTTATTCAATGTTCTTTCTTCGCTGGCCTGTTCATGCAGCCAAAAAATTGATTTATGACACAGACCATTCATTGCTTGAGTTTTGCTTTCCAAACTTGGTAGAAGTATTTCATGGCCATAGTCAGATGTCTTTCTTTATGTAAATTTTGATAATTTTGAGGCTATCTTTAAACCAGTTCCTGAAACCACAGGCTGTAATAACTCATTTGGTTTCATATGCTCTGCTCAGTCCCATCAAGACGAATTGCTGGATTCAGTGTCCATTGCCAAAAGAGAGGAACATTCCCTTCTCCTGTTACATAACATTAAGACACTTGAGTGGGAGAAATGTGAACTGAGGCTTATGGACTAGCAGGTAGGCTGCAGCACTGGGGCTTTCTTTCATGCTTTAGGCTGTCTTTTCTGGACTGGTATCAGAAATTCAAAAACTGCTCCCCACCAAATTTGCTAAGGCAGTTATTACCAATACAGCAGCATTACCATGAAAGAAAGGCCATAGACCAAAGTTTTCCTGCTTTATCCATACAAACACTTCAGTTTGCTTTTAAAAGACTTTTTGTTTCAGTGATGCAAGATTTGGTCCAAGAATATAAAAAAAAAAAACCCTCTTCATAACACTATTTTATTGTTTCTATAAAAATCTGAGTTTCTTTTTCCAGAGCTGTCAAAGAGTAAAATCCTTCTTAGGATTCATTACTAACTTCAACTCCTTGGATCACAAAATATTTGAATGTGTATTTTTTTATGGCATTATCACTTTCATGGATTTATCATTTCACAACATTTGATAGTGTTCCAACGCACGCTTCACACTTCACAAGTTGGTTTGAATCTCATGCAGCCACACTTTAAAGACAGACAGTAAAACTGGACAGCATGCTTTGACAGGAAACAACAACTTCCTTGCGTAAGGCTACTATTAGCTTTAATTAGGATCTTGAACTGCTTGAATCCGTGCTTAACGCGTGCTACACTTTGATCTTACTGAAATGAGCAGTGACAAGACTGCCTTGTTTAAACTTCAAGATGTCTAAAACAGTGCCACATACATTAGTTGTCTAAAAAAAGTGCCCCATTTTTCTGTTAGAACAGTTTACCAGATATTTTTATAATCTGTGCATTTTAGTGTAGTTATCTCCCTCAGCATTTTCTCGGAATCAGATATATACATATCTATGTTTGAGTTTAGCTTCATTTCTGCAAGAATTAAGGCTTAGGCCATCACATGGTGAGGTCCATGTCTCTGTGTCTTGCTTGGTCCTCCTCTGTAATAACTTTTGAACAAGTCACTATGTGACAACCCAAACTAACAAGCAGGAAGTCCCAGAAACCCTAACTACACATCTTGTGGAAACTGAAGGACGCAGAGACAATAGAGATCCAGATAAGGGCTACTACTGAGGGAAAAGCCATTATAATTTAGCTCTGTGGCATCTGAAAGCACTACAGATGACCAGTATGCACACACTGATGAGTGCAGGACAGCACACATTGCTGCTTTCCTGACCAAAAATAAGAGGGATGTGTGGGATGGGAACTCACGAGGAAACAAATGTGGTTTTGACCTACTGCTCACTGAACAATTTCAGTGTGTATCTGTGGGTATGTAGCATAATTAAAATGCTACAGGGTGATGAGAATTTTGTCAAGTTGTCAATGGCCAGCTGAGGACCTTGGCATTTTCTTCGAAAAAGAAATTCTTCTCTTTAACCAGAGAAGGGGAAAAAAGGGAAAAAATAGAATTGAGATTGCAGGCCATTTCTGTGACTTAAATATTTTGTCTGCCAGATGTCCCAAACTGCACTCCAAGTTTTGATCCCAATGGACAGGTTAGCAGTGTTTTTCTGGTGCATAATGGAGGTGAGATTTTGTCAGTACACTTATTCTCAGAAAGATCATCAAGTAGACCGCAAAGTTCCTCTTCAGTCTATAAGCAGAAACATCTGATAATACACAAATGTTTATGACTTTTACACTTAAAATAGAAGCACCAGGTTTCTCTTTTACAAACAAAATTTCAGTATCCTTGATATTAAAATGCTGAAAAAGTATCCCAGCCTAGAGAAAATGCAGTATATTTTTAGCCCTTTTACTAACAGATTTGATTTCTTGTTGAATTTTTTTTTCCATTGACAACAGCAGGGAATGTTTTTCAAAGTCTTCATTAATGCTGAACAAAATATACATAAATAATGAGACCTAAAAAGCATTCCAGTAAATGAATTCTTTCTTACACTATGGAGCAAAGTAGATATTGCATGAATAATGTACCTAGAAGACTAATTACTGCATTTAGTTTTAGTATAGGGCTTGTAAGAATCTTGATTATGCCAAGTAATAAGTGGAAATTAATCTCCTCAGGCTTTTTGTGTGTGTATGTATGTATGTCTGCATTTTCCCTCCTAACATGGAGCCATGGATAGAAAAAAAGTTGTGAACTGTGATCTGGATTAGCTTCAAGCACTTGATGGCAGCGAATACGGTCTTTTTGTAAAGTTCTGTGTTACACAAATCCTAGTTATCTACAGTGCTCTGTAATATTGTCAAAGAAAAAAACTTCAGCAGCTGACAGAGGGTAGGTGGTTAGCAATCAGGGAAGTGGAGGCTCAGGAGAGACCATATTGCTGTCTACAACTGCCTGAAAGGCGGTTATAGCAAGGTGGGGGTCTGCCTCTTCTCCAAGGTAACTATAAATAAGACAAGAGCTAGTGGCCTCAAGTTGCATCTAGGGACGTTCAGGCTGGATATCAGGAAAAAATTATTCTCTGGAAGAGTGGTGAGCCATTGGAACAGGCTGCCCAGGGAGGTGGTGGAGTCACCGTCCCTGGAGGTGTTCAAGAAAAGTGGAGATCATGACACTGACAGATTTGATTTAGTGAGCATAGTGGGCTGACAGTCTTTTCAAGTCTTAATGATTCTATGACTCTATGATATACCTGATTTTTTAACACCTCTGCCAAAAGTTACCATATCCTCTTTTCTTTGTTAAACATTCCTTTACAATTATCCTCCTTCAAAAAAGATATATATAATTGTTCTAGGTGGAAATAATAATAATAGAATGCCTTAAATTGGGAGCACAATTCCTCCAGGCTCTCTGTGTAGTCTATGAAGAGAAGAGACATCTGCAAAATGCAACTCAGTGTTTTGATGTTTTAACTTACTCACTCTCTGCTAAGTAAGTGGTCTTGAGCTGCTCTGACCCTACCAGTGGCACCTCTGTACTAGCATGTCTGCCCAGTCCATGAGCTGTGAGTGCCCTCAGCACATTCCTACACCACCTCCACATACAAGGTACACAGAGGAGTTTGTATCGGGTCTCTACTTCATCAGTAACTTACCGCTGAGGAAGAGGTATTTGTTAGGGGAGGAGCTGAGGTCTTTGGAGATGTGGAAGAATGAGCTGATTCCTTTTACGCATTTAGATTCTGTCAATTTCAATGGGAGCTACTCATGAAGCTATTTCTAAAATCCCTACAACAGCATTACCTGAATCTTCCCTTGGCTTAAAATCCTCAAAGCTATTCAGGTGTGAAGAGCTCAGTACTTCTAAGAGTCTGGGCCTCATTTTCCATCGTGTAAAGAAACAGCTTAGAGTTCTGCCATGTGTCATAGGAACTGAGGTATTGCAAAGGAGCTCTCATAGCTGTAGGGAACAAAAACTAAATGTACATTGTAGCCTGTGTTGTCTGCTTGCATGCTTCAATCACAGATCATAAAATCTTTTAGAAAGAGTTATGTTTCCAGATTTTACACATAATTTCATCTGAATTTACACTAAAATGCACAAAAATTCCTAAAGATTTCCATTCATCTAAGTAAAATGCTGCTCTGTGTAACTAACTGTGGATTTAGAGAACCTAAATTTATAGTGACATCTCAAAAACTGGAGCTGCTGAATTGACCATGGTCTAAAAATATTCCATGGAGTGCTTCAGAGAGCTTTATCGAGACTGAGGAGTGGACAACGTAACTTCGAACAGCTGAGAATCTTTTTTTTTTTAAGTTACGAATGGAAAATACATGAAATATCAGACAGTTTGGCAGTTAAAGCAGACAGAAGACAGCAAGAGAAATCACGATATAATAAATAAATGAGAGGAAGAAATATTTCTTTCTCTACATTTTCCACACAGGAACACTTAGATGCAACTTTTTTAAAAAAAATATTTTCCACACAGGAACACTTAGATGCAACTTTTTTTAAAAAATGAACCTATGTAAAATGCATAATGAACCTGATAATAACATTATCAAAAGAAGGAATTGAATGGCTTTAAATATGCATGCTGTGATCTCTGATTTATTTTACACAAACCAGACAGTATCAGCCAAAGACAATCCCTGTTACAGAACAGTGTTTCTCATTCAAAAATAGACTTCTGCTATATATAGCCTACTTTATTATAAACTATATTCTTCAGTGATTAAATTATTTAGCTCCTTATGAGGTATAATAGTGTAGTCCAAAGCCAAAAGAATCTTTCAAAGCTGATCACTTTAGTTAGGATGCATTTCACTGTTCTCAGTTTTTAACTCAGTTGAATAATGGGGCAACTATTTTGATTCCATTCAGAAAAGGAAAAGAAAAAATAGAGCAAAACAATTGGAAAACAATCTTTCTGGGAGATGGTCCTGCCACACTTTGGTTTTAACTGCCACATAGTGCAGAATGGCTGCATCCTTTTCCATTCAGAAGGACAGCCCGTGTGAAGGTGCCCACCTTTTGAACATGAACCCAAAGCTCAATGTAACCGGGAAATCTGAGTGCAATTGCATGAGCAGTGACCGAATGGAGGAAATCTCCATGCCTCCTGTTGAAGTTGTGCTACTGTTTAGTCAAAGGGAAAAAAGCTCACAGATCAGAGGCAGAACAGTTTACTTCCTTCTACATCCAAATTCTAGTGGTAAGTGCATTGGCTGTGGGTAAGAGAGACCCATGGGTTCAAATCACTTTCCATTTATCCCATTAGATCTTGGATTCAGGTTAGAACTTTCATTGGGGAACCAAACGGTAATAACAGGGTTCTTCAGCATGGCCCTCTTTTTCTGTCTTATTGAAACTGCTGCATTTTAAATAAATATGAGTTGAACAAAGGAGATGACCAGGAGTTAATAGTACAGACAGTTAGAAGAGAAAGGTCAGATTTCATATTAGTCCTGGACTTAGGGGTTTTGGTTGACGAAAAACTTAACATGAGCCAGCAGTGTGTGCTTGCAGCCTGGTGTCCTGGGTTCGCTCAGAAGAGGGGTGGCCAGAAGGCAAGGGAGGTGACTGTCCCCCTCTATTCTGCCCTCGTGAGGCCCTGTCTGGAGTACTGCGTCCAGGTCTGGGGCTCCCAACACAGGAAAGATGTTGAACTTTTGAAGAGGGCCACAAAGATGATCCAAGGGCTGGAGCACCTCTCCTATGATGATAGGCTGAAGGAACTAAGCTTGTTCAGCGTGGAGAGGAGAAAGCTGTGGGGAGACCTCATTGTGGCCTTCTAGTATTTAAAGGAAGTTTATAAACATGAGGGAAATCAACTTTTTACATGGGTAGATAGTGACAGGACAAGGGGAATGGTTTTAAACTAAAGGAAGGGAGATTTTGATTAGATGTCAGGGGGAAGTTTTTTTACTGAGAGAGTGATGAGGTGCCAAAACACGTTGCCTAGAGAGGTTGTGGATGCCCCATGCCTGGCGGTGTTCAAGGCCAGGTTGAATGGGGCCCTGGGCAGCCTGATCTAGTACTTGATCTAGCAGCTGGCAGCCCTCTCTGTGTCAGGGAGGCTGGAACTTGATGATTCTTGAGGATCCTTCCAACCCAAGCCATTCTATGATTCTGTGGTGGCTCTCTTGTGACATGCAAAGCAGAACAGTTTCCACAGAACAGCTTGTGCGTTTGCTAGGCTGATTATGTGCTCTGAAACATTGAAGGAAACACTTTAGGTTCACATACTGAATGAGACAAAGGGAAGATTTGAACACTGTCTTCCTACACTGAGCAAGATTATTCTAACCAGTAAGACGTCTCCTCTGATCTGTGAATTGTTTCAGAACTCCTCAATAAATGTAGTTGCTCTTCATCGGTTTGTTTCAGAAAGACTCAGATGATCCAATCTGTCATTTTTGAATGTTTTCCTCATTTTTTTGTGCCAGTCAAAATTTGCCAAATCTGGTTCACGTTGAAGAATCTCTGCCAGTTGAAACTTAGCCACGTTTTGGTTCAGCATTTCTGGGTATGTTATAGGAGAGAACTGCACTCATGAAATGAAACATTGGAGCAAACAACCCCAAAGGTTACAATGCTTCTGAGGACTTTGATTGTTCTTGAGCTCCTTGTTCAGTGTGTCTTTTAAGGCAGGCATAATTCCATATTAGCCACAGAGAGTTATCAGAAGGCCAAACTCCGTTCAATATTAATTTTCCATCTGCATAAGCCCCTTAAGTGAGGGGTGTGAGCAAACCGGAATTTTCTAACCCTTCAGGGCAGAAGTATGAAGGGAGAGATTCAATCAAGGCAGCAGCATAAGCTGGCAAGTCTTTGGACAGGAATAAGAGAGGAATCTTCAGCTAGTGCTAATCCTCCCAGAGTTACAATTTGCCAAGAGCACTGCCAATCATTTTTACTTTTTTAATGCACTGCATTTCCATATGATTTTTTTTTCCTGTGGGATTTGAATAATTGGAAATTACTTTCTGAAGCTACAGAGAGATTTTCTCATTGAATCATTGCAATATCAAGCCCTATATAAGTGGCATGGCCTGGTATTACTGCATCACTTGAGTTAATGTTTGCCCAATGCTAAATGAGAATATTTTTTTTGAGGGAATTTGGTCAAAGATGGTGGATTTTAAATACCAAGGTGTGAATGACTGATAAAAATGGTGTAAAAAATAGTGTAACAAATGTTTTGTAGAATCTTTTTTCCTTCTAAATTTTAGAGCAGTGCAGAACGTCTGGAGCTATAGAGGTTCCCAGAATTTTGCTTAAAACAAAAAAAAGGTTCCTGTTTCTTTTCAGCTTGAAACCACCTAATCCTCATCTAAACCTAGAAGACTGACATTCTCTTTGTTCGCTGCTTCAATCAATTAAGTATACGTGCACAGCTTTTTTGAATCTACTTACTGCTTACTTATGACACTAGAAGGATGTTCCAAACTGGTGGTCACTGAATTCTTTTACTTAAATCAAAACATTCTGTAGAAATCTAAATTTAACCATCTTTTCTTACCCCAAGACTGATAATAAGCAGACTTATAAACTAAAGAGGTACAGTATCTCTTTCCAATGTAGCACAAAGAAAGACAGAACCGCATCGTATATTTAGCCTAGCTGATAGAGGCCAAATTCAGTCTTCTAATGCATTCTTTGGGATCATATTGAACTCAATGAGAACCACCTGCACACAGAATTTGACCCCAAAATGAAAGCCTAGCTAGAGATTTGATTTGAATTACTTAGAAGTGAAATGGGCATTTTTCTCGGTAGTATTTTCTGTAGTAGTTGTAGTAGTAATAAGGAAGAAAGGACATTTCCCTATGGAATTTGTAAGAAAAAAATTTAGAATTACTTTTGGAAAGTAGTGATGACCTGCTGTGTTGCGCTGTCTTTCAAAACGTGTCATTTTCCTGTGGTATATCTGAGATACTATGTTTGAGGAAGCAGGGCTTTCTGATACCTCATAAATCCACCTGAGCAGCAGTTTGAAAATCAGCTGAGTCTCATTTGGTAGCAGAACACTATCTGGTTTCTAGATGCTCTAGTATAAGCAAATAACTTCACCTGTCATACACTGCAGCTAACTTGTTTGTAACGTCTTATTAAACTACAAAATGTATGTTAAGGAATTTGTCTTCTACTTTGTTTACAATCTAAAAAGACAACTGAAAAATCTGGTCTAACATTTCTTCAATTTCTTCATCAATTGATTATGGTAATAGCAAAGCATGAGCATTCTTTTACTTAATGCACACCTACCTATGGGCCTGTCAATGAAACAACATGGCATCTGAGGTCAGAAAATCCCCATTTCACTTTCCTTCTAAACATTAGTCCAATGGTGGCAGCAACATCTAGTTGTTAGAAGTTAAAAGAAGAACCCTTGAAATATTTCAGGTACTCATGTACTTGAAAGTGAAACATTCATTTAATAAAAGTGTAATCTTGAACAGTGGAAAGTGTGAGTGATTAAAACGTACACTAAACTTTTGAAATATAGTTTCTCTATCCTTCTCTTTCTTTGTCCCCTTTGTAATGAGAAAAACATGAGTGAATTGTACAGGCAGCTCAAAGATGTGTACTTAAAATCAAGTGACTGGATGCCAATGGTATTTTCAAGGACATGGGAGACATTGACTTAAATCAAGGACTGAAACCACTAGAACGTGTTCTTAGGCATATTCTCACTCCCCTTCTTCCCTTCTCCTTCCATTCCTCCTCTTTGCTAAAAAAGTGTTTGATTAAATAGAAGAGCTCTCTTGCTTTTTGAATAGTTACTTGTTTGGGGCCAGATCAGATACCTTTTCTTAGAATGAGTAGTACCCTCCTCCACAAGAGTCCTTAAGATTGCAATAGTACTAATGGCAGTGTAAGGTGTTCCTTCAAAGTAACAGTATTCTGGCTATTAAAATGCATACCTGCTATAAGGTCACCTATTCTATTATGTACTGCAAGTTTGCAATTATCAGAGGTACTGCGGTCATCAAAAATAGTGTAGTTGCTATAAAAATGCCATCTTGTGAGGTGAGCAAGCCGTCTCAGAACCCTAATAACATAGATGTGAGTAATCAAACTGTACAGAAGCCTATACCTTGCAGCAGGACTGGGACCAAAGAGAGCTTGCTCTGGTACGTGCCAGAAACAATGAAGCTTGTCTAGTCCAAGCTTCAGTATGGTTAAGCTATGTAAGCAGATTTCTAGATCCATCTTGGTTTGGTGTCCTCATGCTGACATCAGACTACAGGCTACAGTGTAGACTGCCCCCAGAGTTATGTGACTTGGCTGGACCTGAGGCAAATTGCTCCAAATACCCTGTGAGTCAAGGCTATGGGCTCTCAAAGCATTACCTTTGCCTACAGTCCATATTAATTGGTCATTTTAGATGGAAAAAAATACCCTGTGAAAGAGCCCAGTTTTCTCTGTTGACTAAAGAATAAGTATATAAAAAGCTCTTCAAACATAGGCATATACTTTGCAGTTTTTTTGAGTCAGACGAATTGTATTTATGGTGTTTGTTCCTGACCTTGATTAACTGTTGGTAAGATTGCTTATCTTTCTTATATTCTACTGTAAGCAGTTAGGTTACTATAAATAGAGGCAAAAATTGTCTTTTACTATATGGCTATATAGATCAGAGCACAACGCTCCACAACCTGAGTAACGGGACACTAGTTTAATACAAATAATAATTATTATAGTTCAGCATTCCATCAAATTAAAATATACTAGCTTTCCGTGGCTAAAATTATACTGAGGTCAAACAGTAATCTCAGAAGAGCATTACAGCTTAATGAAAATTTGAGCTGCTAAATTTGAAACATCTTCTGCCCTCCATCCCCTGATTTGAGCTATTGAAATGTTTTGTAGTTTCCTACCATATTTGTTAAATTTATTTCCAAAGTCTTTGGGGTTGGATACTCAAACAAAGAGTCAACAGCTCAATCAGTTCCAGTAATAGTTGTTACTATAGTTTTTAATCTCTATAAATGGTACATTCAGATTTGATAACCTCCTAGGTGTCTAACTACATTCCTAAGACAAGATTAGTGTGACCATCACTATATTATCACTGAGTTAACAATGCTCTTTATAGCAGAAATTCTAATTTCTAAATCTGAAGGTACTTCTGTCTATCTACATTTGGTTAATACATAATCTCCTTTGAGGTTATTACATTTGGTGAGCTGGTGGTTGCCTACTTTAGATATTCATTAAAAGATAGCAGTGTAGAATTTTCAAAAGCAGATTAAAAGGTTAGTTCATAGCAGGAGCCACCCTGATTTTGGAAATTTCTCAGAGTGTGATAGCTCACATATATTTGAACTACAGGCAGCTTCTTTAGCTTGACCACTACTACCTATCAAGCTGTGTTTGATTTTAAGCCCTTGCCCTGGAGATTGTAGGTTTCTGTTCCAAACAGTCTTCTCTTTGTTTTTATTCTTCTGGAATGTGAACATGAATCCTGAAAGCCCCAACTGGCCACAAATAAGTCCAAAATACAGCTACTGAAGGCCTGCAATTTATTTATTTGATTATTAGTCATATTTAGTGTGGGGGTAGAATTTTGTTATTTGAAAGTGGTCCATACCAATTATTGAGTTAGTTGAAATTAGCAGAAAAAATAATGGCAGAATTGTCTGCCTCTCGGCATAAGGGCTAGGAGCACATGAATGCTCTCAAGCCAGTATCTCCCACATGGCATCCCATTGCTGTGCCCACTTGAGTCAAGGGACAAGAACCAAGTACTCCTTTGAAGTACTACATTAAACAAGAGATAAGGAACAGTAAACTTAACTGAAGTCTAACTGATGTCAAACAATTCTGTCTTCCCATGCACAATAAGCAGCTGCCGAAACTGTCTTTCAACCTGTATAATGTAATCATGACAGCAATCAACCAAGCCCAGTCTCTCTTTTTCCTCTTCCCATGTTATTCTTTTGCTTCAGCAGATCTTCCCTATAAAGCTGAGCGATAAGACTTTGCAATTCCATCTATGTGTCAGAAGAAACAGTGCACAAGGTAATGACAGGTTTTGTCACCATAGCAGTGGCTGTAAACAGTTCCCAAGCTTCCTGTTCCCGAATGATGTTGCAGTGGCTTCCTGCAATTACATAACACATTGTCATGCAGATTAGCTACGGGTCACTGCATGAGGATAGGAAACTTCAGAGGTTTCTGTTCACCCTGTCAGGTTGGCAGATCTAACATAATGTTGGGATCACCTCCAGCATTTCTCTCCATAATCCATACAGTTTATTGCAGACACTCTGAGAATGGGGTGTAAAAGGAATTGTACTGTTTCGCTACGGAAATGCCCCAAAGCCTGTTTAAAAAATGAACATTCAGAGTCTAAATCCTTGAGGGAAGATGAGGACTGTAGGCTTGTAGGAGTGTAGAAGTGTTTCTTTTGGAAAAGCAGGAGAGTTGAAGACACTCATGGCTCTGGTCTGTATTTCTCTGAAAAGGGGATATAACTGAGAATGTTTCTGAGAATGAAAAGACAGTGAACATGTACCTTTTTCATTAATGTGTCAGGGACAAATCTGTGGAAGAGATGTGCTCCCTTGGGCTCAGGAGCTCGCATTTAACAGTGGTCTTTTTATGTGTCTAGAGTTAGGGGAAATATCACAGAACCTCTAAGAGCTGAGGAAGAGACATCAGAGATAATCTGTAAAGCTAAGTTTAGAAAGGGGAAGCTGAGAACAGGGCTGAGGCTAACATAAGCAAGGAAGGAATCTGTCACAGGCTGGCTGTGATTTAGCAAATCTCACACATCCAAAGTAAATTACAATGTATTTGGACTTCAAACCACATGCTGATGTAATAATATAAGCCACCTATACTCAAAGGAACAAATGCTGATTGTATTTAACATGGAAAAAAAGTAATGATTTGGGGATTTTATGACAAAACTAGGCTTAGAAATTAATGAAATAAATTGAAGTGAGAGGAATAGCGATGTCATGAACTTGATCAGAAAAGCACAATGATGTTCCATGGTAAGATTAGACAGTGGTTCTAGGGTTCTCTCCCCTCATGTTTCGTTATATATGTAATCCATTACATTGTGTAGAAAATGTGAGTGACTCCAAAGGACATTAGCTACCTTCTGAGATACTCTTTTTGGAATACCATAAAATGTTTTCTCCTTTTTAGTGGAATAATCTCTAATATGAATTTACACTTCCCCTACATTTGCAATAAACAAACTAGTTCTCTATGGCAATATTAGCAATTATCAATATTAATCTTTCCTCTGTTTTTCAGGGGTAGTATGAATTAGAATTTGGACAGTATTCTGAACATCTAAAAAACTGCTAGAATGGCCACAGAAAACTTGGAATGCTTTGGTTTCTCTTCTAGCTCCTTTCACTTAAATCTCCTGCTGAAGGCATGAATTTGGTATCAAGCATCCTATAAAGCTTACTGCTTCTGAGTCTATGGTGCTATTACGATAGAAGAAGAAAGCGTATACTGTATGTTTCTTCCTTGTTTAAAGCACACAGAAAAGTCACTGATATGAACCTTCCCCTTTCCCCCACATTTTTCCCTCTATTAGGTTAAGTGAGTAAGCTATTGAAATTATTTTAACATTTTTTTTCTGTACTTTCATTCAACAGATGGCTGTCCCTCCTTTCTGTGTCTCTGCTCTTGCAATTATCTTCCTGAAGACATATGGAGAGGAGCACGGGCCAGACATTCACTGAATTGACTCACTTATTAATCATTCATTATCTTTTGTAAGAATGAGCGAATTTACTGGCTTCTGTCTGAACAAGAGTTTTTTGAGCAGATTCTACAAGTCAGCATTTTCTGAGGCTGAAAAGAGCCTAAAGATGAGAAAAATGCTGTCTCCCTCCATTAATTCCCCCACAATCTGCTGCTTACTCTGAGTAGCCAGAGTAGCCAAGATGTGGCTTGTGTCTTGGCACAAGCTTTGTGAATGCAGAACATTTTTAACTTCTGTCATGGTAGAGGACTGTGTTCTAACAAGCTGGTTGAAGCTTATGCTTCAGCTTGTCATGGTATGTTTATTCAAAGGCTTAACAGCTTGCCATGGTTTCACTTGATGTTATTGTTAATAGGAAGTGTTTTGTTTTGACTCTTTTTCCTTCCTGACTTGGGGTCCTTCTTGCATCACAGCCATCCCTAGACATCTCAATGCACTTTCCCTTGGTCTCTTTCCACATGCTCTGCAATCACATCCATGCAACAGGAGAGCCAGCACGGTGTTCAGAACAACTCAACTCAAGCTCTAACTGTATATCTCAAAGCCAAAATAACTGCTGCCTGGCTCAAACTAGAGATTGCATGATTTTAAATCTTCTGTTTGGTAGAATTTTTCACCTATCAAAATATCATTTAAGCCTCAGCACTATATAGACTTAAAAGATATATATATATAAATTCCTTTTGAGACAAACTCTGGTCAAAAATGTTTGAGAAGTATTACAGAGAAGTTCCATCTGTCATTGCAATGGCAACAATGTGATTTACGATTATTACAAAATGAAAAATTTTACAGAAAATTGAAAAAATGTATACATTAATAGGAGGGGAAAAAAAGCAAAAAAAGCTTTAAATTTTACTAGAATTAAATTTTAAGATTGAAGAATGTTCCCGAACCAAATCTGCTAAACTGAATGCCACCGGTCCTCTTGACCCTCCTGGTTCTGGGTCAGGGCCTGTATGACTTATTTTCCACCAAAGAAGGACATTTTGTAGGTAGTTGATTGGTTTAACTAAATTCTGAAAACAACTACAGTAGCTGCAGCGAGCTGATGAATATAGCTAAACTGCTGTTCTCTAAACAGTCAAATAGCTAAATATCACTTAAGTGGCTTGGCTTAAATTACCTTGGAACAAGTTACTGTGAAAGGGAAATGAAAGCATATAAATGAGTCTGAGACACTTGTATTCATTTGTGGAGAAGTGAGGGAAACAATTAAGATAAACCAGAAAATGGCTGGTGTGTTGAGCCATATGGCCCTTTCCTGTTTCTAACACTTCTTTTGTTTAACTTTTCCAAAGCAATTTTGTCACTATTATTACTGTGGTTGTTTCAGTTTTAAACATGTTTTCCTAGCATTCAATCTTTTCCCCAGCTGCTCCTCTGCTAAAAAAAAAAAAAGAAAAGTAAAAAAAAAAAGAAAAGAGAGAGAAGGGAAAAAAAAGAAAGAAAAGCAAGAGAGGAAAGCAAGGGAAAAACCCTCCCAACCCAACTAAAATGAAATGCTAGAAAAATCTTGAAGATCTTGAAGATACTCTTTGGCTCATGGTACCTTTAATACTTTTCACTGTTAGTTTCTTTTGCTGTCTTTTTTTCCTACTGCCTGTTGTGCCCAGCTGTTGGGCGCTCCTGTGTTCTGCCATAGCAGAACAGATGCAGAGTGCAGATTGTATGGACTGCCCCCGTTGCATAAAAGCAGCCTTGGTCATTAATCCTGTCTTTAAGTTCTCCATTTTTTTTTTTTGTTTTTTTAAACAAGTCTTTAAAAAAAATAAAATTCAGCCTTTAATCATGGCTCACCAAAAAAAAAAAAAGAAAAAAAAAAAAAAAGAAGAAGAAGAAGTGTGAGATAGAGATCCAGCGGGCTGCTGTGAGCTCCAAAGCATAATAAAGAGAGGATAAAAAGAAGCTTTTATTGTCAGGAAATGGCAAATACCTAGCTCAGTTTAACAATTCTGTCTGGCTGCCAAATAGGGAAGTAATGCCTTTGGCAGTACATAAACTCTTGTTTTCTTGCCCTTTGTCTTCTGGTGTAAAACACTGCTGAAAAATTCACCTGTCCACTGCAAAGTTAAACTTCTGGCTTTAACACAGTTGCATGGGAACTCCGGTTTATTAATGAATACAACATAGCCTCTTTGATTTGAATGCTTTCAGAGTGCTGAAAAGATTCAAAAGGCATCGCTTCCTGCACCAGCGGCATGCCTTTATACATCTCAGTGGTTCACCCCTACCCAGCTGCTATATCTCATTAACAAGCGTTTGGCCATCGCAGCAAACTTCGCGGTGTTGACACTTGAAAGGCCCAGGCAGGCGCTGGCAGGCTATCAGCTATGGCAACAGGAAACTGCCCCGAGACAACACTGAGAAAACAGCAGCTGCAAAAGCCAAAAGCAAAAGGGGACGGAGAGAGAGCTAGGTGTTTCCAGGCTGTACTGTTTTCCGTATGGACTGTTTGTGCAGCGGAGCAATGCCAAGGAAGGGGAGGAGAAGAAAAATGAAGGGAAAGAAAGGTCTAATAAGGAGGTTGATAGAAGCTGGGTTAGAAGCTGGGTACACCCTAGAGCATTAAATACATTTCGTTACACTTTAATGGCTTCCCAAAGTCTATTTTCATGCAAATAAAAGCCTGCCTGTCTGAGGCGCTCACAAAAGCCAGGCCTGGGGCCTGTGTTAAGTCAGGCTCCCCCGCCATCCTGCCTGGGAGGAACTGCAGCATGGCTGCCCTCCCCTCACAGACCCTTCATGGCTTTCCCCTGCCCTGAAGCAGCACTGCCCTGCTGACATGCTGGACACTTAACTTCTGTGACCTCATGCTCTATTTCCCAAATAACTACAGTTCCAAACAGCTTCATAATTTTGGCTGGAAGGGCAAGGACCAAGCACCTAAGCCAAAATGGCGCTTCACTATGTGAAGAACATGATCTGTGCTACTGGCCTGCCTGGCAAAGCCATCTCTGAAGCAGCTGGAGAGGTCAGCTGCACACCTCTCAAGTGCTAGCCCTCCAGCCACAGCAAGTGCACGCAGCAGGCAAGGATAGGCTGCTCCAAAGATACCCATTGCCCTATATGAGGCATTTTTAATTTTAGCCTGGGGCAAGCATCAGCCAGAGCATTCATTTTACCAAACTTATAGAAGACAAAAGTATTGATACCAGAGATGAGGGGGAGAAGTGGGATGAATTCATCCCATAGAAGCCTTTGGGATGAACACTTTTATCCCTGTAAATTGGGATGGATGAAGCTCATTGGTAACTGATAACAAAGTGAGGAAGCTATAAAGGAATGATGAAATCTAAGCTCTGAAATTAGGATTCTCACTTAAACTAGTGCGTATATTATACTGATATTTTTAATATGTAAAGCAAAAGTAAACCTTGGATGCAGAATTTTCCCTATTACCCTCTATTTGCATTGGTGTTCCCAAAGGTAGACTATGAGCAGGCACCAGGGTAACTAAAACTGTAAAACCGTAGAGTACTCTTTCTGTAAACATCTGCGGCAAATCTTCAAATAACAACAGTCAAATTCATGTAACAATAATGTAAACAACAGTGACAGAAAGCAAACTGACATGGACTCAAGACTGACCACCATCTTAACATTTTCAATGGACTGGAAAAAACCTCTCAAATATATATATATTTTTAATAAGAATCCATCACTGTTTTTCCAGTGGTTCAAATATTGCACTAACCATTGCCATGTTTCTTCCTCGGCTCCTTCAGGGGTTTTGCAGCTGTGAGAGGCCTGCAGTCGGATGTTTGGATAATCCAAGTTTGTCTTTTACATTTACAGGTAGAAGTTGTATACACTATCACTATTACAGAAAATGGAAACTATTTGCTCAAGTCTCATGTGTGTTAAGCTCTGTGGTTTATACTAAACGTGGACTTTATAGCCTGTTGTGTACACTGTGCGTTTCCTGTGCCAAGGATCCACAAGACAGAAAACCTGAAACCTGTAAAGTTCCCTTTCCTCAGACCTTGGTGTAGCATCATCATCAATGGTTTCGATGACAGTGCAAGCTTCCATCTCTCTAATATGCGGTTCAGCTATGGTGTGACTCAGGTGGTGATTCAGTAGGTGGCAAGCTTCCCCCTGTCAATATTGAATTTATGCCCCACTATCTGAGTGCACAGCACTGTTTAAAGTACTGTCTTTCCAATGGGATACAAGAGCAACATGGGGGCCATTTACTATTGTTCAAGATCCCATGGCAGTTAATTTTTTGCATGGGTGGAAATATTAGCTCTTGAGCATCAGCCAGGTTTCAGTTTGGAGAAACAAATTCTGCTTAAGCTTTTCTTTCCTGTCCTTATGCTGGCTTGTAATCTTACTCTTCCTGATGGCTTCTTTCCACATGACACAAGGCTGAGTGCTCCAGTGTGGGAGATGATTTCTCTGGATCCAAACAGCTGGGGATAGTGCTGGTATCCTGAGTTAAATGGTAAGAAAGCATAGCAGGACTGAATTTAATCCCTACTATTAGAAGTGTTCACTCAACCTTTGTTCAACCACCTAGAGATGTTTGAGTCCTGGACTCTCACATGATATCTGTTGGCAAAAGAGCACGCAAACAACGGGATAGGGCAAATGCAGGCTTACCATGCAGCTCCTTATCACAATACAGGCCACTTGGAAATGTCAGATAATCCTAAAAAAGATACCTTACTAATAAGAGCAGTGTGCTGCAAGAAACGCTTAAATCCAGTTCTCATGAGTTTCTTCTGGTTATGGAACTAGTACAAATAACGTTTTGCTTCTGTATTTTTGGTAAAACATTAAGAGTTGATTCTGATATTCACAAAAGCCCTCCACACTTCAGATGTGTTCTAGTTAAGAAGCGATGCTCATGGTAATTAAAATGAGCAATGCTTGTTCTGCATCTGGCATGCCTCTGTAGCAGAGCGGTTAGCTTCCACACTTTCATGCCAGGAATATTTGGATGTGCTTGTCTCAGTGTATAAACTCTTTCTTTGGCTCATTTGTGGAGCTCCATAGGTATTTTTTCTCTCCTGGTTGACACTTTCATATTTTGGAATGAGTTATCTCTCTGCACATGGATACAGCCTCTGCTCTCTTATATTGCTTGAGAAAGAACTGCAGGACTCACTCTGTGACTTGCAAAACTATGTCTAGAATATATACAGATGATTCATGATTTACTTGTTGTATGTGGCACCCAGGTAAGAAATTATCAGTCTGACAAAATAGTGAAGATATTACTTGGTTTTGGGAAGCACCAGAATATATGACAGAATATAGCCTTGCTCTAGGAATATAGAAAAATCTATGTCAGTCCCAGCAGATTCAGCACTCTGGCTCTCTCATCTGACAGTACTATTTATAATTTATGCACATGAAGACAACTGTATGACTAGGAAATGAGGAAATCAGATACTTACTTTATCGTATAACTGTGATAAGCTCTGGCTACATCCAAAAAAGACACTGTAAAATAAAGCTTGTTTACAAAGTCACTTTTTCTGTAATGGGATGTCAAACGTCACTCATTCTGTAAAAGATTATATATATCAGATAATGTGACGTATTGTGTTGTGTTCTTAAGATCGAATCAGCTACTTTAATATGTGGTGTAATGCAAGTATTTATATTAGGGCGTCTTTCTTAAAACTCAACAAGCCTGAAAAAGATACATCTGACCTTGCATGACTTCAGTGAAAAAAAAATAATTTTCCATTTTAAAACTGATCCTTAAAAGGAATATTAATGAATTACTTTTTTTTTTTTACCTTGAGAAACCAGAAGGAAGTGAGAATTTGAATTTAAAATTCTATCACTTCAATATTATCCAACTTTCAGAAATACTGACTGTGCAAAACAAAAGAATGTCTCTATCAAATAAAACAATAATTTTTATTTTTTTTTAATGAAATCCTCATCTCACAAATGTATTTTAAAGGAAGCAAGTTTTGAAGTTGTGACTTGGCCGTATAGATTGCGTAGCAGTCTTTTGGGTTTCTTTGTGTGAGTATCTAAGGTTATATCTGGTAAACAAAACAGTTAGGCACTGATCCACAAAGCACACAAACATTTACACAATTTCCAGTTCATGAAAAGTGCCGTGAAAATTAATTATAGGCGTATTTATTTAAAAGATTTCTTCGTGTTCTGCTTCAGGAAACACTGGCTGATTTGAAATTGAGAAAAGTGCCATAAAATGGGTTTCTTCAGCTTGATCAGGTTCAGTGAAGATCATAAAACACTGTAAAAGCTCAGATTCATTCAGTCTCTTGCCTTTGCAAGGATCCTGTGAATGTTTTGTATCATTGCTGTCAGATGTGATTTTCTCTGCCTCTGCAGATGTGCACAACAGATTTACTGTTACAAGTAATACTCAGTAAATTCCTGACATAGAGGCATTTAGGGCCACTGCCAGATGTCTCATTTTAATAATACGTTTGTGCATCCTAGTGCTAGAGAAGACAATTAAGCTGTGAACAATAAAGATAAAATCAGTGGAGGACAGGTATTACCACTTTATTGTTGTAGTCAATCTACTGTGCTCAATAAAATGAATGAATTCAGTTTTTGTTTTGTGTTGTTACAACAGGATTACTATCATCTAGGTCTCTTTCAACAAATAAGTGATAGGCACATGTCTTTATTACAGCTGTCTGCACGGGAAGAAGGCTGTCTGTTGTTCCATTTCTTCTCTGACAGTTTGAATGCAGAAATTATCTCTGTCAGCTCCAGGATGCATTAGGCAAACGCAGTATCATTTCCATCCTCAACAAATTAGTAATGTTGAGAGATCTGTTGGCTGGGCACTGCCAGTTTGTTATCTGTGCAATTGCCTAGGAAACATTGCCTGACCTTGTGAAGGGCTTATCTGTCTGCTGCAGGTACAGGGAAAGAGTACAGGGAGGTTTTAATGGTTATCCTCTTTCTATCTCTCACTCTGACAGAGCTCTTGAACTGGTTTTCTTCAACTGGTACAAGTAACAAGGCCTTCTTCCAGTATTAAGGAGGGTTCAAAATAAATGCCTCTACCCTAAACAGAGAAAAAGAGAGAGCAAGTCTAAATTGTACCTGTATTTAGAATTGGTGGGATCATTCAGATACAGAACAAAACAGCAAGAAGTCCCTAGTGTTTACTGTAATATTGAGTCAAGACCTGACCTTTTCAGAAATTCATTGTTTGAATTGAGTGTGAAATTCAAACATTGGTACTTATGTTCTGTGTTTGTCCCTGTAGTGCTTTCCAAGATACACCAGGATTTTGTGCTTAGATGTTAATATAAAGAGGTGGATGGAATATAGTAATCAGAATGGAGAATAAATAAAGTGCAAGTGTTTCCTGAAATCTTGTTGGTTTACATAATGCTCCCTTCTGGCCTTAGGTAATCCAGTCTTACCTCATCCAAAGAGGTCATATAATATCTTCCAGTTAACTCCTACACTGAAATCCACAGACTGCTTTTAAAGAGTATATTCCAGAAATGCATTCAATTTTGATCTAAAGGCTTTGAGAAATGAAAGATGTAGCACTTTCCTGGACAGTTTTTGCCAGTGGTTAATCACAGTGAAAAAAGACAAAGACAAAAATCTGTCTTGAAACTGATTGGCTTTGACTCTTAGCTTTCATTTTATCTGATGCCTAAATGAGCAGTCACATGGGCTCAAACTGCCCTTTTTCTGGCTTGCAGGAGTCTAGAGATTGGTCAACATAAGGTAGTGGTAGGCAGCGTGCACTCCAGGTGGTTGTTCGCAATTGTGGCAGTTGTCTGAAAGTGCCAATAATACCAATGCTATTTCCAGATCACATAGGCCTTGTTTCTGCTGAAGAATCAAGCCGGGTGGGGAACCCCACAGTGCCCAGCACAGTGGGATCAGAGAGGTTTTTGCGGTATGATCAGTTTGGGTAGAAAATGCATGCAGGGGTGAGGAATGAGCCCTCTCATCCTCCAGTAGGCCCACAATGCTAAGTTGATGGGAAACCAGGATGGTGGCCTGCATATGACTTCACTTTAAACCTGCTTCTTGTGATACAGAGGATATAGGAAAGAGGTATAAAAATTTCATGCCTATAGGATTTGTTTCTGAGGATGCTCTTTGGAGAATCTCTCTTTTCAGAGCCATAGTAACCTAATTGAATATACGTTACAGCTTCCTACTGTAGAGTCTCCCTAAATTCTGCTCTCAAGCAAGCATGCATGACTACAATCAATCTGTATCACATGCTTTAGTAAATTCAATTTACAAATGTCCCTCTTCAAACTACCCCTCCTTTCCTAGTAAAAATAAGACAGCATGTAGGCAGACAGTTTTAAGAATTATCCCCTGGGCCCTGTTAAAGAAACCAATTCATAGATACTCATGTGTTAACCACATGTGTGTCATTTTGCCAGTAAGTACTCAGAAGTTAATGGTGATGGGGTAACGAAAATAGCTAAAATCATTGAAGGCCACTCAAAAGCATCAAACTTTTTTGAAAAATAATTAATGAATTAACAAACCACTAGGCTATCAACACGGTGTATCAGAGTAAGAGAAGCTGTTAGCAGTCCTGCCAAGCCATTTTTAGCAATTCTTAGCTTTCTTCAGGCACATCCTCCTCCCTTCCCATTTCCATATTTCCTTGCAGAGTTCAGTCTGGTTGCCAAATACTACCCTGATTTCAGCAGTTCAGAAAGTCTCCCTAATGTAAATCAACCTGTTCTGTAGACATCTCCCTTCAACTGAGTCTGGCAGATTCACACTGAAAAGGGAAAAGACAGTGGCAGAGTCAGTTCTGCAAAAGCACATTAGTTGAAAGCTAAGAGCTGATTAGTAAAATCTTCCCATCATTTAAGGGTATGTTTTCCTTAATTAATGAAAGCCAGTTCTCCTAGACCTCAAGTGAATGTCTGGTCTTCAAGATCAGTTCCACGGTAGATTTACATTACAATTAGCATAGGTTTTGCAGCTTGAGTAAGCATATGTGTGAATTAGCTTTTAATGCCACAGATTGGGCAAGATTCAGTGGTGTAGCTGCAGCAAAAACCAACCAAACAGAAAAGCAAACCAAACCACCACCATCAACAAAAAGAAACCCAGAAAAGCACACTCAAGCTGAACTGTGTGCTGCTATTTCGGATCAGTCAAACTAATGAACCTTGGGTTGTAGTAGAGCGTACAGTTGATCTCTGCAGTGATTTCAGTATTACTTTTGGATTGTAAGGCAAGTAGTATCAACTTCCTTGGTGTAGTTCTTCCAAGAGCATGCTGACATTCTGCCTTTCTTTTCCTCTATAAGACAAAAAGAGTGTTTGTGTGGAATTTGCAGCATGTGAGCTATGATTTTCCCAAGTCCTTAAAGTGACATTTTTGCAGTTGGTTATCGGTAAGTGCTGCATCCTATGTACTTCAAAATTCTGAGAGGTGTTCTCCTTTCTAATCTGCTAAATCATAAACCTAACTTGATTTTTTAAATGCCTTGATGCAAAGATATATGATTATAGAAGATGGTGTATCAAGGTGAAATACAGATATTTTGAATAATATTTATAAATAATGAATTTGCATTTTTAATCGTATTTAAACATTAGATTTTAAATGATTTTTAAAGGTAAAAGAAATCACATGCAAACAATATTCTTTTAAAACGACTGTGACTTTGTGGTCTTGATCAGTTTTTTTCTTTTTTTTCAGTAGTATACAATATATATTATAAATAAAACATTTTATCTCTACTGCAATTTATTAGAAAACTGTTATTGGTGGAGATTATTTTAATGTTCTCTGATGCATTTGACTAGCAAGAATAAATTGACTGCAATGTGTAATCTGAGTTTAGCAGGATACTTATGTGTATTCCTGTTATACATACATGTATAAAAGAAAATGAGACTATACAAGTCATGAACATGTCCTTCACTTTCCCAGAAGAACCTTTACCAATGTCTTCCAGAAAACAGTTTCCACCTCTGTGCCTGGGAAGATCATGGAACAGATCCTCCTAGATGACATGCTAGATCACATGAGGAATGAGTGTGTGATCCGAGACAGCCATCACGGTTTCACCAGGGGAAGGTCATGCCTAACCAATCTGGTGGCCTTCTATGATGGAGTGACGGCATTAGTGGACAAAGGGAAGGTGACTGATGTCATTTACCTGGACTTGTGCAAGGCCTTTTACATGGTCCCCCACCACATCCTTATCTCCAAATTGGAGAGATGTGGATTTGACAGGTGGACCACCTGGTGGATAAGGAATTGGTTGAAAGGCTGCAGACAAAGGGTAGTGATCAATGATTCTATGTCCATGTGGAGGCCGGTAATGAGCGGTGTCCCCCAGGGGTCTGTCGTGGGACCGGTGCTCTTTAACATCTTTATCAATGATGTTGATGATGGAATTGAGGGCACCCTCTGCAAGTTTGCTGATAACACCAAGCTGAGTGGTGTGGTGAAACAATGGAAGGAAGAGATGCCATTCAGAGGGACCTCAACAGACTCGAAAGGTGGGCCTGGGTGAATCTAATGAGGTTCAACACAGCAAAGTGCAAGGTCTTGCACTTGGGCTGGAGGAGTCCCAGGCATGTATACATACTGGGAGAAACAATCCTTGAGAGTAGCCCTGCAGAGAAGGACCTGGGGGTCCTGGAGGATGAAAAACTTAACGTGAGCAAGCAGTGTGCTCTTGCAGCTCAGAAAGCAAATGGTATCCTGGGCTCCATCAGAAGAGGGGTGGCCAGCAGGGACAGGGAGGTGATTGTCCCTCTCTACTCTGCCCTCGTGAGGACCTGTTTGGAGTACTGCGTCCAGGTCTGGGGCCCCCAGTACAAGAAAAACAGGGAGTTGTTAGAAATGGTCCAGAGGAAGGCCACAAAGATAATCAGAGGGCTGGAGCACCTCCCCTACAAAGACAGGATGAGGCAGCTGGGCTTGTTCAGCCTGGAGAAGAGAGGGCTGTAGGGTAACCTCATTGCAGCCTTCTGGTACCTAAAGGGAGCCTACAAACAGGAGGGGAGTCAACTCTTTGAAAGGGTAGATAATGGCAGGACAAGGGGAAATGGGGTTAAGTTGAAGGAGGGAAGATTTAGGTTGGATATCAGGGGGAAGTTCTTTACCAAGAGAGTGGTGAGGTGCTCGAACAGACTGCCCAGAGAGGTTGTGGATGCCCCGTCCCTGGAGGTGTTCAAGGCCAGGTTGGATGGGGCCCTGGGCAGCCTGGTCTAGTATTAGATGTGGAGGCTGGCGGCCCAGCCTGCGGCAGGGGGGTTGGACCTTAATGATCCTTGAGGTCTCTTCCAACCCAAGCCATTCTGTGATTCTGTGATTCTATGAGAATGTGATTACCTTACAACATTATTGTTCCTAAGTCTTGTGATACGTCTTTTTGTTGCTTTTTTTTTCCCCAAAAGCTTTCATTGTTAAAGCAAAGTGATTAAGGAGGAACCTCAGCTTTCATTCAAAATGTTAACATTGACTGCTGGTAGCTTGCACAAATGTATCACCCAAATCTGTTTGAATTTTCTAGTAACCTGAATCTAAATATGCACAATGCAGAAGCTTAAACAGCTCTTTCTCAGTGACCTGGTAAATGCACATCCTTATTTTTTCCAAGGTGTTCTCTGACTGTGCAACCATATTGATAAATGAAAGGGAGACCATAGGTCCCTCAAGCACTGAATCCTCTATTTTCCATATTGCCTAACCACAACTTAATTCCCTGGCTCTCTTCTGGAGTGCCTCAAATAGCTGCTGCTGTGACAAAGCTAGGGAGTGGCTCAGGATATTTTATTTCAGAGATCATTTTCAAAAGGCATCATGGACATGACTGTACCAGTCTGGACTCAGTCTAACCTAAACAATCCTTCAACAGCATCCCAATCCTCAAATATCAACTAGGCTTTCATGGTACCTGCTAAGGAAGGCAGTAAGATGCCTCCCTGGCAGCTGTGAAACACGACCTACTCTGGTTTAGACACTTGTAACTGAAACAAAACATGCAATGAATAATAACATCTCATGGCTGCATGGTACTGAAGAAGACTGGGCCAACTACTATAAAGTACAGACAGGATGAACCTGCTCTGGGTATCGCTAGATCTGAGCCAGGCAGGCTTTGAGTCAGTTTCAGTTTCCAAATTGTATGCTAGTCTTTAGAAAATAAAGCTTCTGTGTTTATAAAATTAGATTAATTAAAACATTATTTTTCATTATGCCAATTTCCCTTAGCAGCTAAGGCAGATCTCCACTTACCAGACTGTTAATGATTTGTGTGATAATCAGATGTAAGTTGATTTTAACTGTTTGTTCTAAGTCCCCGGGGATTTGAATACCTTCATGTTTTAATGCTATTGTGGACCACTGAAAATCCCACTGATTAAGCAATGTGTGGTATGTTTGTTCAGTTAATCCTAACAGCCCAAGCTTGTTCCAATTAATTTTATACCCAGACAACTGCCTGATCTTTTCAATGTATTCTGACAATTTGTGTGTAGATCTTCACAAATCACTTTAAAATAGAGTAAATGTGTTGATTACCTACAACATAGTTCTTGTTCTCTGCTATTGGTTTCTAAGGGACTTCACAGGTGTGTGGCCACAGAGGACACCTATGAAATTTCTGCAAAGTGTCGAATGAGTAGAAGGAGTAAGGGAGCATAAGAAGCAGTCCTATTTTTTCCTCCCTGAAAGTTGTTCTAAATTATGATTTTCTGTGCCCCCATGACAAGGAAGGTTTTGTTTGTTTGTTTGAGATTTGTTTTTAAATTTACACTTATTTTAAATATTGCCTTCTCCATTCCAGGACACAATACTTGTGTTTGGAGTTTGAACAGAACTCCAGCTTTACTGGACAAAATGGTCTTTATGTTTATGGAATGCTTGTGTGCTAAAAGATCTAGCAATGCTTGACCTATCCTATGCTGCTAACATTTATGCCTGGGCTTAGCTTCAGCATATGGAGGATTCCACTGGAATTGGTGGGACTGAGTCTATATTTAAAGCTACATACACCTATCTAGAGATACATATAACATCTGGCCGGTTTGAGAATCTAGCTTGCAACTGTATTGCTGTTAGGGCAGTCCTGAGGACTATGCATGCACAGACTTAAAAGGGAAACATTTAACTGCTGGCCTGTTTTTCCTCCAAGGCCACCTTAGAGCTAGGATTGAGGCTGGGAAATGTTTTAACACAGGGTGCCTTGATCTCTAATGCCAACAACGGATGGACAGACCTACAACAATGACAGACATCTTCCCCTCCTTTCCTTGTTTATAGGGCCATCTGGAATCTATCTGAGTCCTATCAGATGAAATGTACCTGGAGGCCTTTCCTGGGCTAATGGCCTTCAGCAGGTTACTCAGGAAAAGACAAGGAACCTAAATAAGAGCAGAGTTCTGGATTGGCCCTTAGAAGTTCCCCCTTCATTCAGCTCAGGTGATTCCTTATCACCTGAATGTGGGGAAAAAAAAGAGGGGAAAACAGTCAAAAATATCCAAAGAGATCATTCTCTCAAGTATTCTGCCACTCTCTCCTGTGTGCTGCAGCTCCCTGCTCACTTGCCTCTCTGAGACCACATACCTTAAGGTTCTCCCCATCCTTATTAGCTTGATCCTTGTAGGCAGTTTTTTTTAACTCAGCTCTTCAACCCAGAGGATGTTAGAGTCTATGAAATCAGTAGATGTTTAGCCAGTATAGCTATTTCCCAGATATTTAGAGAAAGTAAATTATGACTAACTGAGTGGAATGGCTATGGCATTCCCACTGTTTTCAGTTCTGTCCATGATTTTAGACTGTTGGCTTTCAGGTGCTCTGCATTTCTCATCCCTCTGGTTTTAACCTATCAGAAAACATGTGCTAGTTCCAGTATTCTGTGGTTATCGTGGAGCTGTTGGCTCTTGGCAAGGTTATGAGCTGTCCTATTACCCTCCTTACAATGAATGTCCTTTATGACCTACCCACTTTGGAGCTGCTGGATATTCTGGGAAGAGTGCAGTCTAGTAATCCACAAGAGAGGTGGTGAGGAGCACCACTGTCTGCTCTGCTGCCTGTTCTCATTCTGGGGCAACATTATCCCCTGTGTCATTAAAAATTCACTAATAGACAGTTACTGGGTAAACAACATTTGGTCCTTTAAGACAAGAGGCCAAGCTACAGCAGCCTGTCAGACTCTGTAGCCAAAGGTTTGTGTAAAGAGAGGATGAGGTTTTCCTCAGAAATGGACTTTCAGCCAGAAATGGACTCAGCAACATCCTATTCACCAGGGCCCACTGGTCATGGGGGAGGAAATTCCTTTGGAGAGCAGAATGACTTCCTACACTGCATCTCTCGGGCAACTCAGCTATTCAAAAGGAGTTTCAGCTAACTTCACTGGATGGCTAGCGTCTTGCTGTCTAGTGAGGAAGGTTGAGTTGCCTGAAGAAGTAGGGTTTTGTCAGCCAAGAGAAGGCTGGGAGGAACTGTTGGACTGGACACTGCTATATGATTATGAAAGAAAGAGCAGCATATTACACTAGTACCATGAATTTGAGGAGGATGCAATGTCCAAGAGTATTAGTTTCCAGGGACGAGTGTGATGATAGTGGCCTGCAGAAATGTATCAACAGGTCATTCCCAGACTACCTGGAAAGGTTCACTGGAGGGCACTGGGAGAGGTGAGTGCACCTGAGGTATTATTTGCATTCAGAGCACCTTGAAAAATCATCCTGAAAACAGTAGTGTAATTGGGGAACTCATCACTCACACTCTGAGCTGAGCTGATGCCCCATGACAATTTGTGCAAGCACTCTCCAGAGCAAGGAATGGGTTCCGAATGTCTCTCAGAAATTCAAACAACCTACAGATACTGAGTAAAGAAAAATATAGCAGTGACCAAAATGACTGGGAGTGAGAAGTTAGCAGTGGTTGCCAATCCAAATTGTTCTTTCTAGATATCTCTCTACTGCTTTTTCTATCCCTAGAGCAAGAAAATAAGACAGTGTTTTTTGTTGGCAGCTGCATAAAAAAAAAACAGAAGGCTGGGGAAAAGCTTACTGGAAGCCCTCCTCTATGTCCTTCACAGAAGGAGGGCAGGAGTGGGGGGAGCGCACAGCAGGGGTGAACGTGGCGGTTTGGAGAGCAATTGCAGGGCTTGGGGAGAGACAACAGGAAGCAAGAATTGACCGTCTCCCTGTCCGACACAAACACATACAGACTTAACCTACAGCTGAACTTTTGCCCTTGAGTGACTAGTGCCATTAGGATGCAGGTCAAAAGGTTGCAGGGTGACAGAAAATGGAACTTTACTGAATGAAAGAGAAAATGAAAAAATTCCTTTGTTTGCTTAACTCCGTGTGGTTTGTGTAGCCACAGTGATCCCATAATGGAGTCCAGAGTGAAAAAGTAACTTGATTTATCACATGCAAAGGAAAAAAAAAAGGGGGGGGGGGAAAGGAGGGAAGAGGAGGAATTTGCTAAGGGAATAACTAAAAAAAGAAAAGAATAAAATCCCCCAATCCCTAAAACATTAGAATAAATGCAACTTTAATCAATACAAGCCTGTTTATATAAATGAGTCAGAGAGGCAGAGAAAGAATTTTTGTTCCTTAGGAACAAATGTATGCTTAGGACACCAGTGTATATATCAATATCTAGTAAGGACACCAGTGATGCCTGTTAAAAGAATATTCTTTATTTCAGTTTGAGTAAGGAAAAATGCATGTGTATGAGCATGTCTGAAAAAAAATTTGGTTAGACACATATTTGTGTGCCAGAAATTCATATGTGTAGACCATCTGAATTTATATGCAGATACAAAACACCAGATGTTTAAAATCAATCTGAAAGTGACAAATGTCTCCACATAGGTAGAGAGAAAGAGGGTGCAACTTATAGGACTCTGGCTAAAATTGGAGATTCCAAATGATCTCAACAAAAGATAGCCTGATGTTTTCTTAATTTCTTGACAAAACATGATCCATCAGCAAAGATACAATTATCTCAATTCAGATGTTTTAAAAGGCTGCTAATACGCCTTGAATTAGATCCACAGAGTTATTAGGGCTCATGTGCTAATTCTGAGCTCTCTTACTAGAAAGACAGAAAACAGGAGAGAACAAGAAATCTAACAAAGTTCAAAAATATGCCAGATAGTAATGTTCAGGGTATACAAATATTCCCAGAAACATCTAAGTAACAGATTTGTCAAAGGTAGACCCTGTATGAATTTAATATTTCATGACCTGGTTTTCAGGGCCCTAAGGAACAAATTTTGTCATTTGTGTGCATGTAAAAGTGCTGTAAGTGTGATGAGCAGTACCGTACTCTGTGTGTGCTTTCATGCATAAATGATGCTTGAGGCTGAAAAGCTCTTTGGTATGAGCAGAATATCAGAAGTTTCCCAGTGGGCTTCTACATCTACACCAATGTTCCCCTTCCTTTCCAGCACTCTCCTTCTCTCTATTTTAGTCAGTGAGCCCATGGCCTGCATTGCTGCAGTAGTTACATCTATGTACTCTGTGTGCCCCACAGCCTCTGTTTTCTATCACTGTGAACAGCTAAAGTACCTCGCTCACCACCTAGCTCCAGAGATGGACATCCTTTATGGATCACGTCTCTATGGGCCCTTTTTTCCAAACTGTACCTATGTCTTGCTAATAGTTTTTGCATTATGTCACAAATGTAGACCTTTTTTTCTCATCCATTGAGCTAAAACTCTTACGCAGGCTGATTTTGAATGTTGCAGTCACATATTTCAGTTTCTGCAGTATCCTGTGTTTTTATTCCCGACAAATGCAGCCATATACTATTCAAATCTATTCGGACTACTGCTGTCAAGATTGCTATCCCCATCCATCTCTTCGAGTTTGTCATAGCTGTTTCTTATCACTGTGTCCTAATTCTCTGCTGTAACAAATGCACTAGTCCTCTCTTCCCGCTTAAGTCACACTATAATCAGTGCTAAAAGGCCAACTGCTACCTCCATTTGGACTGTGAGATCAGTTTCCATAGTCTCCTTTTCAATTTTCAGACACGCATTTCCAATTTTTCATCTTTCTTTCCACTTGTTTTAGGGAGGAAGTCCCCATAAACACGTTTACAAACCTGCTTTACTGTCTGACCTCAAAAAGCCTATTCCATTGACCAGTGCTATTATATAGTTTTCTTCAGGTTTTCCATCAGGCTGTCTGATTTCATCTAGTGTAAGCATTCCCTTTTTGTTCTCATTAGCGCAATGTCTAAAGCAATGGGGTCCTCATTCCTGCCTAAAGTTTTCAGTTTGCTTGGGTAGTATAGTAGTTATTATCAGCAATAACCTTCTTGATCACACAAAGCTAAACTGAGAGTAACTCCACTGACTTTAAGTAGAAATAGACCAAGTTTTTATGTATATAATAGAGAACAACATTTTCTCTGCTTTTGGGTTTTCTGTTCACATATAGAGACTAAGTAATTACCATATATCTCCCCTTCCACTCCCAAAGATTGTAGAAAATGTGGCTTTAAAAAAATGCAAAAAACAGTGTATAATGAAGTGTATTTCACATGTGATATTATGAATGAACTTTGAGACCATGAATCAAATGCCTATGAAATTCCTTAAAACACTATTTTAAAAAATAACTTGTTTCTTCATGAAATCTTGATGACACTTTATTTTCTCATTCTCTCTGTTTTCTTTCCACAGACGTAGTTAGACACACCATAGATTACTGGCTTGTAACAAGTCTCAAAACAATGAAAGCTGCTTTTAAAATCGTGGAAACAATCTGAAAGAAGTATGTTATATTTTGTAAAGAAAACTTGTTTCCGGTCTAAGATCCTTTATGCCAAGTTTCAGTGAATTCTTACAGCCAAGTTATACACTTCCTCTGACAATCTTTTAGTACTAATAGACAATTTGGCTATGTGGTATTGTTATTGAAATGCTAAAAGGAAAACTCAACAACTCTTGACGTTGGGGAACTAGCGGTACTAAACAGTTATTATGATTTTTAGTGTTGTTTCTGTTCAGCAGGTATTAACATGTTTGGAAAAAGGGAAAAAAAGATGGTAATAAATGCTAGAATTTTTTTGTGGGTGGATGAATGATTATGCTTCAACACACTGCCAGGGACAGTAAGTAACTCGTGGAAAGCATTGTTCAAAGCAGAGATATTTTGGGAGTAGAAGTATTGTGCATTGTATACCAATCTTTTGTATGCCTTGTATGCCAGCCTTTTGGGGGGTTGTCTCAGAGTGGTGAAAGAAATTAAAAATCAAACAAAACCAACCAAACAAAACCACCACCACCAAAAAAACCCACTGTATTTCGTTATCTTCACCTATTCACTAAGAATCTGATATGTGGAAAATATGAATCTAGCAATCAAGCTTGCCTTTCTCAACAATAACATCTGCTAGACGGCCAATATAGATGCATCCCTATAAACAAAGCCAATATTTCTGTACCACGATAGAGGGTTTCTAAAGCTATTACAAAAGGGAATATAAAAAAAGTTGAAGACTGAATGAAATTCTTCTGTAAAAAACTAACACTTATTCTTGGAATGGACAAAGCACTTGTGGGTGCCTCTTTTAATCAAGAGATGTGGAATGTAGAGGGAGAGTAGGCGATTCACTTACAAAAAGTAGATGACATTAGATATAAGACTGGTAGGTGGTTGAAGTTGAGGGTTATGACTCCCACTCATAACCTTTAGAAATGACCCGTGTTTGTTTCGGCACTCCTTGTTCAGTGTATAAAGAGCCAAACTCCAGTCAGTGCTGATAGTGTCATGACTGCAATCTTGATGTTGAATGTGGCAGAATGTGTTTGTACAAAAACAGCAAGATGATCCTATTTAATGCTAAAAAAAGCCCACTCTGACAAGATGTGAATCATTTGAAAAATCAAATACCCTCCTTAAAAACAGAACAAAAATAGGTTAATTACTTTTCAGATAGCTGCAAGTGACATGTGCAATCAGCCCATAGCTTCTCTGTAAAAACTGCCAGTTTGGTCTGGTCATGGCTACTGCTGGGAAGTAACTAAGATGCTCCCTCATTTAACCCAGACCATAGAACAGCTGCCGGATACGAATGCCTTTCAGTCACCATTGATCAGGGATCGATTCAAATTAGTGACCTAGAAATAAAAGGCTGCATACTGAAGAATAAATTTCCTATACCATTCTGTCTTCAGTAATGAGACATTTAACTGTCTGCTGCATTTAACTTTTAACTGTCAAATATGAAAGAAATAGATGACCTTGAAATGTAATAATATGAAAAATCTCTAACACCTCGAGCATTTTTCCTGTTACGTGATTTTTTGATGTTTTTGTTGTTTATTATGTTTTTTTAATATGTCCTCACTGCAGCTGATAGTAAGGTATTTCTAACATTAAGCAAATACAGGAAACTAATATATTGTCTTCCACGCTTTCTCATAAAAACTTGTTTTAGAAATGGCTTCTCAATCCTTAACTTCTTATATTACATTCAAATCCTCAGGGAGGTTGTGCTTTCAGTTTCTAGGCTAGACTGCTCAGAACTTAGATTGCAGTCCTTGGCTTCTCAAGGACTACTTGCATGGCCTTGGCAAGCTGTTTATAGTTTCTCCATCTCTGTTTCCCACTTACAAATGGGAAAAGTAATGTTTCCCTATCCTGGGAATATTTTGAAATTAAAGTTGCAGATAACTGAAAGACACTCTTACACATATATGAATGAACAAACCTTGACAATCTTATTGGGCTCTTTTGGATAGCTAATGTTTCCTTTGAAGGCTGAGTTGGGAATACAAGACTGAAATATCAGATTTATGGATATCGTTTTCAAGCTTAGGGTTCTTAGAGATAAAAACAAACAACATCCCTCTCTCCACAACCACTGAGGAAAATGGGTCAATTGAAAATTATCACAATGACAGGTTTTTCCTTTCATTAGGATTACAAAACACTCAGCGTTAGTAAGAACTGTAGAGATTTTTCTGACAGAATTAATTATTCTGAATGATTAGTTTGTTATGCTCCTTGCAGGCACTAAGTTTGGAAGAGGAAGTGCTTTGTCTTTCAATTAAAAATGTCCAAACAGCTCTGTGGAGTCATGATCTGAGAAACCAAAACAAGTCCTTAACCATAGATAAATGAAGGTTGGCTGATCTCAGTTAGCAGAAAGCCAGAGGAAGCCCTCTGCTCTGACCCTGTGCCCTCTGGCATCACAGCTGGTGCACGAGCACAAAGACAACTTGGATGTAGATGTTGCTGTGGGCACTTTACACAGGCTAGATTGTAAATTTGTCCATTTATGAGTGTCCTGCGGGGGTTCCCACCAACTCAGAAGACAAAGCAGGGATTGAAGCAAACAAAGCATATCCATAAAAGCTCCTCTGATTGCCACTATTAATAAAATAGAGGCCATAAACAAATTTTTTGTGTATTGTTTCTCAAGTGGGGGAGCAGGAAAGCAAGAAATGCCTTCCCTGAAATGAACGGGGTGCGTGTGCTGCAGAGGTTGAGTGGAGGAAACGTATATGCAATATGAAAAATGGGTCTGGCTGCCAGAAATGTTTTGCTTTACACTTATGATGGGGCTATGGACATGGATTTCATCCTATCCAAAATCTCAGACTGACTTGGTAAAGCTTGCAAGGTCTCATCTGCAGCAAACATAAAACATATATTGGGATTTCTGGAGTGTTGTTTTTTTTTCATTATAAAAATTCAGAAATGAGAAGAATACTTTTGAAATTATCCTTGCACATGTTAGCATGCTTTACTGAGAGCCACCTTCAACTTGCTTATTGTACATTTTCCTTCAGTCATTCTAGCAGTAAAGAGGAAATGCTTATTTTTGATGCCAGCACCTCTTTGAAGGAATAATACAAAGCATTAGACATGTTCCAAACATCACAGCAGTGTTAAACAAATGACTCAATTTCTGGGGAATTATTTATAGACAAAATGACATTTCTTTTGAAATGCCAGGCCTGGTGGTGCCTTCCAGTCCTGTGTACAAGACTGATTCACGCAATGGTTCACACATTTTCTTGGGCTCATTGCACTGGTTTCCTGCTTATGTTAAGGAGTTCTGCAAAGCACTGCAAGAGTTGGTAAAGTGGGGAATGAGGATACCAAACAAGAGGCTAAGGTGAGGGTGATAACTCAGTAACCTCTACAGTTTTTGTTGATGGAAACACTTTCTGTACCACAGTGCATGTACCTGTTCTGCTACAGACCACCCTGAACTGCAGATATCCATGTGGAAAACTTTTCTGCTGCTCAAAGCTGTGCTGTGAAGTCATATGTATTTATTGTTGACTAGACAATGAAGATCCAAGGCAAAAAATGTTAAGTATGAGTGGGTGTTCCCAGAAAGTACACAATTCAAGCAAGCGGTAAAGAGTACCTGTTGCCCAGCAGTGGTATCTCTGGCTAGGAGTAAAGACCTTTAGGACACCTGGAATCAGTCCCTGGTGGCTGAGGTGCACAACAAATGCCAGAATCACAGGGCATTAGAACATGAAGATACTGCTTGTCCTGTAAATTCTCTGAACTGAACTTGGATCCTTTTTCAGATAATTGTTTTTTAGGAGTTAAGAGAAACTTTTTTCTGAAGAAAACTGGATAACTAGCATGGCACTTAATTTACTTCCCAGGGGACTTAGCATCAAACATTGCCAAGATATCCACTTGGATATTTTCCTTTTTTGCTTAACTTTAATTAGTGCCAGGTAAGTGCTGGGTAGAAACCAGACACCTGGTGTAGCTGGAATTTATGGTCTGGAAGCGACCAAGAAAATCTAGTTTCCATGTTTTACATCTCAAACCTAATATCACGTGGTCACGCTCTATCATTGCAGTAATGCTGACAGCAGTGCAGGAAATACCCTGGAGAAACGCCCTCATTTTATTTCATTTGGAGCTCATTTGTTCTGAAACATCCAGTGACAAAATTATGATGTGGTTTTAACAGGAGTATGTGTCTAAACTCATACTCCTGCTTTTTCTGCAAATCCGGGTTAGAAGATCTCATTTTTCTCCTCCCACACATACACTCTCTGCCAACTACACAAACAATGACCTGCATTCATCCACACTGAAACTCTGTTGACATCATCAGGCTACAGCAGAGACAAATTTGGTACTGCGAGGCAAAGTGCTATGAAATAGTTTGATTTTGCTCTTTTACCCAAAGAAAATGCATCTGGAAACATATCATACTTTGATGCTGACATACAGGAATGTCTTCATCATTATCAGGTGACTGCTGTTCCTGCAAATTCATGAGATTTTCTTTTTAATAGATGCTTAAATTTCAAATGCAGTGCATGATGTTTTATTTTCTATTGCAATGTGAATCTATGAGTTTTTTTATTATTCTGTTTCTTGTTATTATTTTAGAATTATTAACACAAGGTTTTCTGTTTTGTTTTGTTTTGTTTCCTAAATTGTTTCCTTGGCATTTCCTGCCTTCCTTCTGTTTTTAGGAACATTTTACTTCACTTGCAGGAAATCTGTGGTTCAAAGGTAGCATTTTCAAAAGTGCCAAAGTGCTTCTGGAGACTGCATTTATAAAATTGGCTTAAGTAATGGCGTTAATAGGATTTAGGAGCATAAAGTCAAGAAGAACTGAGAATTGGTGTCACTCAATGCAATAATGTCTTTTAGCTAGTTAAACTGAAAGCACTGCACTCAACCTTGAGCTAGGACACTAACCCAGTCCGTGAATAGGGGGTGGTAGTGCCAGAGAATAGAATTTGCAGACGTTGATACAGCAGAAGGAATGGATGCCATTAAGAGGGACCTTGATAAATCCGAAAGGTGAGTCCTTGTGAATCTAATGAAGTTCAACAAAGCAATGTGCAAGGTTTTGCATTTGGGTCGAGAAAAGGTGTTGAACTGTTGGAGTGGATCCAGAGGAGGGCCATGAAGATGATCCAAGGGCTGGAGCACCTCTCCTATAGAGAGATAGGCTGAAAGAACTGGGCTTGTTCAGCCTGGAAAGGAGAAGGCTGTGGGGAGACCTCATTGCAGCCTTCCAGTATTTAAAGGGAATTTATAAACATGAGGGAAATCAACTTTTTACATGGGTGGATAGTGATGGGGCAAAGGAGAATGGTTTTAAACTAAAGGAAGGGAGGTTTTGATTAGATGTCAAGGGGGAATTTTTTTACTGAGAGAGTGATGAGGTGCCAAAACACGTTGCCTAGAGAGGTTGTGGATGCCCCGTGCCTGGAGGTGTTCAAGGCCAGGTTGAATGGGGCCCTGGGCAGCCTGATCTAGTACTTGATCTAGCAGCTGGCAGCCCTCTCTGTGGCAGGAGATTGGGACTGGATGATCCTTGAGGTCCCTTCCACCCCAAGCCATTCTACGATTCTATGATATCTGATTTTTTGAGTTTTCTTTGGCTTTGGTATAATCAAATTCAGATTATCCTCCTGCAAAATTGGTATAATAATATTTAAACATTTGCAAAAGACTCAATTAGTTAATTAACAGTTATACAGTCATCAGAGATCCTCGCTTGTGATGTACTGTGCTAATTATTGCAAGAAACTTCATTGAAAATTTAATAGAGAATTAAATAAATGGGTTTCAATTTCTTACTGAATTTGAATTAAATATATTTAAATTCTTTTGTATTCTTTAACACAAGAAAATAAAATGACATTAGTAGTATACCCCAGTCCCCTCCCTCCCCCAAAGAAGGGGAAAAAAAGCAGGGAATCAAAGCTGTGAAAGCAAGACTATGGTATCAAAAAGATTTTGTTGTCAATAATCATCCAAAAAGTATGGAAGTTCACCAGATCTTTCCTTTATGCCTTGTGAAGCTGACTGTCATTTTGTTGCCTGGCTCATACATACCACAAATAACCCTATGCAGGGGACTACTCTACATGATGGGAATTCAGCCCCTGGTGGCAGTCTTTCAAAAATTGAGTCTTTATACTTCCTAGAAAATTGGATAGAAGTGAAAATAACCAGTTGGTTCAGATTGAAGCTATGGTCATATTTGCCCAGACAACTTTTTGCAACTCTCTAGGCAGAGAGTTCTATGCTAAAATGCACATGCAATTTATTGTGAGGCTCCTTTATCATAGAATATCACAAAATGGCTGAGGTTGAAAGGGACCTTAAAGATTACCTAGTTCCAATGCTCTTGTGATGGGCAGGGTTGCCACTCACCAGACCAGGCTGCCCAGGGCTCCATCCAGCCTGGTCTTGAATGCCTCCAAGGATGAGGCATCTACAGCCTCTCTGGGCTCCAGAGCCTCACTACCCTCTTAGTAAAGAATTTCCACCTAACGTCTGATCTAAATCTCTCCTCTTTTAGTTTAAAACAGTTCCCCTTGTCCTATCACTATCTACCTGTGTAAAAAATTCCCTCTTGTTTATAAGCTCCCTTCAAGTACTGGAAGGCCACAATGAGGTCTCCCTGGAGCCTTCTCTTCTCCAGGCTGAACAAGCCCAACTCCCTCAACCTTTCTTTATAGGAGAGGTGCTTCATACCTCTGATCATCTTCATAACTCTCCTCTAGACCTTCTCCAGCAGCTCCATGTGTGTCTTTTGTTAGGGGTCTTCAGATGGGACCTCATGAGGGCAGAGTAGAGGGGAACAGTCACCTCCCTCGCCCTTCTGGCCACACTTTTGTATGCAGCCCAGGATACAGTTGGACTTCTGGACTGCAGGCACAGCCTTTGGCTCATGTCCAGCTTTTTGTCCACCAGAACCTCCATGTGCTTCTTGGCAGGGCTGCTTTCTATAAGTACATCCCCTAACCTGTACACAAATCTGGAACTGCCCTGACCTAGGTGCAGCACCTTGCAACTGGCCTTGTTGAGCCTCATCATGTTCATGTGGGCCCATTTTCCAAGCTTGTCCAAGTTCCTTTGGATGGCATCCCTTCCTTGTATTGTGTCGACTGCACCACTCAACTTGGTGTTGTTCACAAGCCCGCTGAGGGTACAGTGCACTCAATCCCATTCTTTGTGTCATTTATAAAGATGTCAAAGAGCACCAGGCCCAAGATGTACCTCTGAGGGACACTACTTTTCACTGGCCTTCACCTGGGTATAGAGCTTTTGACCATAACTCTTGCTGCAGCCGTCCAGTCAATTCCTTATCCATCCTTCACCATTATCTACTGAATAGTCCACCATTCAAATCTGTATCTCTCCAATTCAGAGACAAGGTTGTCATGTCAATTTGTGGCAGAGCTGCCCACAGTGTTGACTTACCAATTTAGGGAGTAAATGAAATGTCTATGACCTCCAGGTAAATTGAGACAATGTGGTACAAGTTCTGAAACAAAAATCTGCTATACTACATTAAAAATGGAAATGGGGGTGTCTCCTAGTAAGATATACTTCCTCATCCCACCTTCACGTTTCATGTATGATGAGTAAACAATTATTAGTCTCCCTAGGAGACTAAGGAGACTAGCAGATCTCTTTTGTCTGTGTGTGCTGGAGAATTTAAGACACAGTTTGCCGTGTCCAATCAAACAGAAAATAACATGCAATGAAGCGCCTGGCTGAATCCATGCAATCCATCAACATATCAGGCTGGGCTAAGCTAGCATATATGAGTGTACCACAACTCAGTTCAGAGGGATACCAGATCACTACAGTACCTATATTGTTGAGGAGTAGTATACAGACTACCACATACCATTTTTATAAATTCCTAAATCAAAAGGAACTGTCACAGAAATATCCAAAATCACAGAGGAGTTGAGGCTGATGCGGGAATAATCTTCCTGCTTAGAGCAGAGTCACCTGGAGCATGTTACTCATGTGCAGTGTCCAGTTGTGTTTTGTAGCTCTCCAAGGATAGAAACTCCACAATCTCCTTTGGGATCCAATTCCAGAATTTCACCATTCTCAGCATGAAGAGTTTTTACTTATGTTCAAAGGGAATTTCTTGAGTTACTTCTTGTCACTGGATATCTCTGTGAAGAGTCTGTCTTCTTTACTCCTCTCAAGGGATGTTTATACACAATTCCCTCTGAGCCTACTCTTCCTGAAATTAAACAGTCCGAGCTCTCTCCGACCCTCCTCTTATATCAAATTCTCCATTCCTGTAATTGGTTTCATAGCACTGCACTGAATTTGCTCCAGTTTATCTGCGTTGCTCCTGTTACTGGACCTGCATAGAACAAGACCCAGCACTCCAGATGTGTTTCCCCAGTGCAGAATAGAGGAGAAGGTTTATCTCCACTGACATGTTGGCAATGCTCTAATGCATTCCAAGAGCAAGATGGGCTTTCTCTTTTGTGCAAGAACATACTGCTGGTTCACAACTGAACTTGATGTCCATGAGGATTCCCATGACCTTTTCTAGAGAGCTGCTTTCCATCTGGTCAATCCTCAGCATTTTCTGGTGCATGGGATTGTTCCTCTCCAAGCACAGGTCTTCACACTTTCCTTTGTGTCACTTTATGAAGCAGATTTCTCCAGCCTGTCTAGGTACCTCTGAACACATCCACCTATTATATCAACTGTTTATCCCAAATTTGAATTGCCTACAAACTTGTTGAAGAAACATCTTGTTACATCATCCTGGTCTCTGATAAACTTTTAGGCACAGTATATAATATTTCTAAAATCAGATACCTGCTGGTTTATGAAGATGATGCACTTACCACCATATTCTGATTTTTTTTCAAAAAGAACTGGTAGATCACACATGCTTTGTAGTTGTATGATAATGATAGAACATGATTTTTTTTCTGCATTCTTGGGATTATAACATTTTCATCTGTTTTTTGGACTTTGAGTTCTGTGGTAAAAATGACTAGTGAACTAAATTCTCTCACCATGTAGATTGTATATTGTTGGGATTTTTTTTTTTTTTTTCCATGGCTAGGAAGCAATTCTCAAGTAAGTCGTAGTTATCCCAGTACACAGAATTAAATATAAAGTTTCACAGAAAATGCTACATTGTGCATGTCTGAAACATAATGGGAAAAGCTAAATGATGTCTCATGTTGACAAATTCTTCCATAAAACTGAACAAAATGCTACGAGAGTTCAAGGAATTCTGGGTAACTGCCCCAAATTTTTGCAATTTTTCTCCACAAAACAAATACTTCTCCAGTACCTCATATCTTATGAGATTAATGATCAGAACCCTAGGCTAACTATCAGAACAAGTCTTTCAGTGAGACTTTCAGATGTGCAAAACTGCCACTTAACTTCTTGGTGCTTGTTTTGCAGAGTAATTCTTCAGGACTAGACATCAGAAGACAGGAGGGAAAAACACCTGGTACTCTCCATGGCTATGAGCCATCTCTGAAAGACAGAAAATTTCATCACAGCAAGAGAAGAACAGGCTCTCAAAAAGGCAATGAGCATGCTATGACACTACTTGCATGGAAATACAGATGGTTGCAGATGATGTATTTTGAAATTGATCAAATACTGTGGAAAAGAAAAACCTCTAACTTGATTAATAATTGGTCTCTTCAACAATTTCTCTGATGCATGTTATGGCTGGAAGAAAATGAAGGTGTTTTCACTTCCAGTTCTTTCCATGCCATCTTAAAGGGATGCTGAGTGATGCAATATACAAATGCTATTGCTACAGAGTGAATAAACACTTGTAAGTGAAATCTGCCCATCAATACCTGCAATGGATGTTAGACTGAGAAGGAAAGATCCTAAGGGAAAAAAAAAATTAAGCACATGATAACAGATCAGGCTTTAATTTCCCATCTACTGATGAGAAGTGAGATGAATCATAGAATCATAGAATAACCAAGATTTGAAAAGACCTCCAAGATCATCCACTCCAAGAGATTAAAGAGTGATTTATCAGTCAATCAGGTCAACAGCACTCAGTCATGTAAGCCAGATCCTTACTGCCAAACCAAGGTTTCCTGTGGGTCTTGTCCTCTGAGGCTTTCAGCTAACTAAAGAAAACTTCCCTATTTTTTTTACTTTTTCTCTCAGCTCAGGCTATCCTCTATGTCCACTCAAGCATGGATTAAATCACCTGTTTCAGTCCTACAAATCCCATCCAAGACCATTCTTCTGGCTACTGCATTGTAATCTCATATATTCTCACAGCTTCTCTTCCACTTTAGGCACTCCTCAGTGTGTTGTTTCCTGAACCACAGGAAACATGGGTGTTAACAATGATGTTACATTGGTCTTTCCCAGAAGGCATATTTCATTGGCAGGAACCCGACTGCAAGCTCCTCCATGACATAATCCCATTTAACTGCCGACTTACTCCTTAAACCATATGAAGAGCGTGCATCTTGGCTACATGACTTCGACACAACAAATAGCTACCCCATCACCAGCTTGAGCTTGTCAAATATGTAAGTGAATGATGTAGGTTGCTCTGAAGGTAATTCCTCCCATTTATTTCCATGGAAACTACAAAAGACACAAAGAGCGCAATAACTCTATTGGATAGAGTAAATTCTCAGCTACAAAATACTATTTTTCAACGTGGTCACTACCTTTAGCTATGCACTGAAGAGGAGATGAAGAAGAGTCTGCCTGCTACGCTTGTCAAAATCTGCACAAATGGAAGTGACCATTATTGCTGTCATCACTGTTGAAATGCACCACCCACTTCTTCGCTGTGCTCACATCCATTGTTTGGTCTCCATAAATGTTCAGCAAGTGTTGATGAATGTCAGTGGGTGCCATTTTTTTCCATGTGGCGAAGTTCAGTTTCACACGTTTGCTTCACACGTACAGAATTCAGCCTCTACTGACATACCACCACCATCTGCCTCTGATATTGTGGGACAACATAACAAAACAGGAGGCATTACTTTTGGAGCAGCCCTCCTATATTTTTATCAGCCTTAGTTATGTAAAAATGGTTTCATTTTGTTCCCTACTTCAAAATATACTCACAAAATTTCTTCATTAAAATTATGTTGTCACGATTTGGAAATGAAATATTTAGGGAAAAGATATTTCTGATAATGTTCTTAACTGGGAATGAGCCAAAAAATTTAGAATGAAATTGTTAATTATAGCTTAATTTACTAAAATAAACAGTCTCATTGATTTCAATAGAATTACATGAAGTAGTGAAATGAGAAAGATTTCCCTGAGGTAAACCTTTAAATTAAAATTTGATGGAAATCTTGTTTTAGGTAACTGTTGACTGAGTTTGAAATATGTACCTCTGACTTTGATTTGTTTTTTACTTTTAGATCTTGTATGTTTGCTTATTTATATTTTACCCAGTGGAAAAGAAAGAAGTTTTTTATTTTATAAAAATAAAATGTCAGCATATTCCTAGGTTTCTCCTCTTTGCTCTTCATTTGAAATAACTGATTGTTTTTATGTGTTGTTTTCTTGGAAATAATTGATTGGAGGAAGCAAAGTCAAAATGTTTGGAATGTTCTTTTGAATTATGTAAAGTTAGATTCTTATCTGCTTTGTGTTATTTATTGTTTGACACATTGGATTTGTGGCATCTAAAAGTCTGGATCAAGATGGCAACCCATTGTGCCACGCATGCTGAATCCTGCTTTCAGTGAGGAAGAGAAGGAATTTCATGGCCCATACCAACATCAATTGTATGCACAAATTTAAAGAGGCACATTCCACAAGTGCGTGTGTATTGCTGTGTGTGTGTGGGTGTGAGTGTGTGCGGACACACTTGCCCATGCACGTGTGCACTTTGCCCTTGCTTTGAGAGCCTGATGTGCAGTGAGAGAATTTCAATCCAGTTTTTTGACCTTTCTGAGAAGTGAAAGGAAAACTGGGAGGGGGAAGTGTACACACCTGCAGTTTATTTCCTTTAAAGAGATGCCTTTAAGACAATAGGGATGAGATAGAAGAGGAAAACTGCCCATTTCCTGGGGATTTGTTCTCAATGCATTTAATACCCAGCCTCAGATGTTGACAGTGAACTGTCACTGCTGAAATGAAGAACGGTATTTCCAAGGGGTCATGGAACAGTGAGTGCAATTGATTAGAGGTATAAGTCTTAAGATGGCAGCAGGGAAAATGTTCGGTGACCGCACCAATGTGCTAAATGACCCTTCCTCCAGATGCATGTAAGATTATTCTTTTAAAGCTGAATTTGCATTCAGGTGCTTTTGCTTAGCTAGTACTGAATTCATAGGAAGCAGAGTGACCATCTATGGGAAGGTAATTTAGGACAAAGAGTTCATGGAGCATTTACTGAGCATGAAAAATGCCAGACTAATATTTGAAAACAGAACTACAAGGGAATCCAGAAATCAAGTGCAAGAACCATAACTTAGGTAATATTTCTTGGTGATAGATAACTGATTACCATTTAAAGGGCATTCCTAGTCCACTGATGTCAGTGGCAGCTTTTCAGGAGATGTTTGGCTGGGCCTTAGTATCTTGACCAGTCCGCAGAGATCATTTCAACAGTGTGATTGAATACTATTTAAGGCAATAGAGTACTAAGTAACTACATTACTTACGACAAGGCACGTTTTTTTCCCCATTTAAGTATGACATATTCTGCATTTCTCTTATGACTTAAGTTCAAGTTTTGGAATGTCAAAATTAAGAGCGGGCTATTTTAACCATGTTAGAGCCTGGTGCCTATTTGGCATATTGTTTGGTCAGTGGTAGAAAATGCAGGTAGCAATATAATCAAATTCAACCCATTAGTGTACTCTTGCCACATATTGCTATGCCCTATGCCATTCACCTCTCATTTGGTTATGAAATCTTTTTCAGAAACAGAAATTCTTTGTTCTTCCCATTCTGTTTATGCCATACTGTGCTCTGATCCTTACTGATGTGGAGAAATTCTCTGCTCTTTTATGATCTAAAGCAGATTTGAATGTAACATTCATTCCAAAGATGAAAGCTTCACTAACAGCAGTTTGGCGTTCCTGGCAGAAATCTCTGTTCTCAATATCCTCTGTCAAAATAAATGTTTTTAGCTACAAGACTAATTCATATTCTTCACAACTGAGCAGTGAAAGTGCCTGCTCCCAGATAAACTGAAGTATTCTGCAGGTGTGGTTACGTTATTGTAAGGGACAGGTGTTTCACTGATCATATTGGTATTTCATATTTGCACTCTAAAAGTTTCAGTCACAAAAACAAGTTATAGTTTTCAGCTTCAAGTGTTAGTGAATGTCATAATGTCAAGTGCTCGTAAATGTCATAATTTTCTCATGATTTTAGCATGTAAAAACAATTTAGAGTGAATTAAAAAGTAGTATTTTGGTATAAATATTACATTACAATGTCAATTTATGTTTTTTACATATTTCCTGGTTTCAAGATCTTGTTGCAAAACAGCTTTTAATTTCTCTTAAGTCTGACAATTGAATGCCATGACAAAGTGCTGATGTTCACATATAAGAATGAATACTAATATGTTGGAAATATCAGAAAAAAAGTCTGTCATCGCACTAAGAAATACAGAGGTTATAGTACCATAATCAGCTATGTTCTCATTAAGATTGCTTATTGAAATACCCTACCTTTGCTTTTCTTAATCATACAAATTCATAAATCAGAATAACAGCTAAGCTCATCTTTAGATAGTATTGTTGAAAGTTTGATAGTGCTGATAGTTCCAGTTTTCCCTTAGAGTACATAACACACAAGAGGAATTCTGTTGCTCTCACAGCCTGTTTTGCTCAGTTTTAGTATCCTAGAGCTGGCATTTGAGAAACACAGTAAGTACTTGGAGTAAGAAACTATCAGCTTCATACTGCCTTTTGCAGTTATCCACAGGCACTGCTCTCATACACACCTTCACAGTCAAAAACAAATCTTCTTTGTCAACAGTGATATATAGCTTTGAATCCCTCAGTTGCTGTAGCCAGGAGAGAAAAATGCGCTCAAGGAGATTTATTTATTTTTTTAAGGGGTAACACACTTCAACAATCAAAGGCAGAAACCAGCTAAAAAGTCACATAGAACTGTATTTAAAACCATTGGTTTAGGAGTATGGGGTGGGGTATGTGTGGGAGAAATCCCCTTAACTAAACGCATTAGAAAAATGGAATGAAAGTAAAATTCAACAGTTTAATTGGATCCCAAGGAATTATCTTGGAACGTGCAAACTGGCTTCCAAGCCTTGCTAACCAACTTACCTTCAGCAAATGCTTAAAGGCTTTCCTCACATTGTCAAAAGCATTTTAAGCAAACACAGCACTCAGCTACATACCATGACAAATTTTGCCCGTAGGCTGTTAAAATGGCTTTAAACTAGTGAGGTACGCTCTTAAAAGTAGACATACATATTATACATATTTCATCCGAAGCTGCCTCCCTCATCCCCAGATGCTTTCTTCTTTCCTTTTAAGTCTTTATATCTTCGAAGTTTAGTAGGGTTATTAATTAATTAACTTGTGTATTTTCCCTCTTTAGGTACTGAAGAGCGAACAACTGTCAATCAGATGGGACCCTCCTGAACTAGGTGAATGCTGACATTTGGCAAATGTCATTGCAGTTACCTGCCCATGCCCTTGTAATGCTCTAAGCCAGTGACCCTTCCCTCTTTGTCACACATTTCAGGTAGCACTCAAAGCTCATTGTGTGCAACTGAGGTCAACCACCAACCAACCAAGTGCTCTGTCCTGTTCGCACAAAGCTTTCCCTGAATGCAAGAGAAAAGAATAATAAAAGGGGGAAATGGCCTGCTGAGCAAAGGCTCTGAGTCTTTTATAACAGGAGGTCGTTTTTGATTATAGGAAGGAACCTTCCGTGGCCATGGAAACCAAAATGCCACACAAAAGCCAGAGGGTGCTTGGGAGGTAAACAAGATAGATGAAAGGTGATGGTGCTTTTAATCTCCACAATCAGTGTACTTAGGTGAGTGACTTTAATTTAATCCGTGTCTGATTAACCTTCTTCCTTTCTTTACACCATTATAGGAGGTTTTCTCCTGTAAAATTTTTTAACAAATGTTAGAAAAATTCCCGGGGAGGGCTGCCAATGCAGTGTTTTCATCCTATTCACCCCCTTGATGTAATCAGGGATGTTCTCATTATCCACATAAATGCCTAATCCTTCTTACTCCTACTAAGCTTATCCTCAGTGCTATATTTTGAATGAGAGAGTGAAAGTTCTTATACAAATACAAATTCTTCTGACTTTCCTTTTTGGACACCTAGCAGGATGAAATAGCTGGAAACAATGGCACTCAGTAAGGAAACCTTTTCCATCAAGAGGCCTTGCAGCAGTTTGGTGAAAACTGGTTTTGATTTGGTTGAGTTATGAGCCCTTGAAAACTGCACATCGTGCATGCTTAGACATTTTTAAGTAACAGCAGTGGTTTTAATGACAGCTCAGTGTTTGGACGGAAGCTATGCCGTGCATACGTGCGCGGCTAATTTACCTACTTACTGAAAAATATACTCAGGGGTAGTGCTCCGAATGAACCCTGCCACATTCAGTTTAGGTTGGCTTGCAAAACTGAAAATCCTCTCATACTGCTGCATAAAGTTTTCCACAAAGATGGGCATTTTATGGATGAGACTTTCAAAAGTAAGTCTTCAGCTGGAAGAGCAGATCCCACTCAGAAAAGAAAGAGGGAAGGAAAAAAAAGTACCAGAGGATCTTGTGTTTCTATGTCCTTTGGAGTTAAGGGGTAGATTCATTAAAGACAAGCGTATAAGTACTTATCTCAGTCTCACTGCCATTAGAGTAAGAGCTTTAATATACCTCTGAATCTTGATCTATGTCCCAAATCAAAACAAAATGCAGACTTATTCACATAGGCTTCCTAAACTACCTGTAGGAAGAGGAAAATTGTTCAAAATAGAGTATGCAGGAAAAACTGACTAAACTCACTGACTTCAAGTTATTTTTTCTCTTTCCAGAACTAAGGTGCTTTGCCACAGCAGCTAACAGCTGCCTCTGTCCAGCCAAAATCTATGTCCTTTCCTGAGTGTAGCTGCCTCTCTCAATCCTTTTAAAGAGTGAAGCAGATCTTAGTGTTTTCTTTTAAAATATAGGCAGAGGAGGCAGTCACTGCTGCTGCCTACTCTCTATGTCATAAGCTGGAAGCAAGAGGGCTTATTCAAGGAGCAGAAGAGCCAAGTGCCAATACCAGGGTGCTTGAATCTGGTCCTGTGCTGCCCAGCTTAAGCCTGGGGAAAAGGACTTTATGGACCTGAGCTGCTCTTCAGAAACAGATGTGAGGATTTGGGGCCCAGGAAGAAAAATATACGTGTGGGCTCCTAATTCAATAACCTTTTAAGAATGAGAAGATCCTCCTGAGAAGATGACACTTCGACTTATCAGGGAGTGACATCACTGGATGCTAGTCCAGGGCAGTTCTTTGCTTAAAATGCAGTAAAACTGCAAATACTTCAGGAACTTCAAGGAAAAATAAGATGTAAAAGAGAGACAGAGTCAAAGCAGTTCTCAGAGCTACAGTTTCAAGTTAATCAACCAAGTCATTCTAAATCCTGTTTTTCATCTGCCCCAAATTGCATACAGGGGGCTGTAGATGTTGCAATGTCTGATTTTTAATTAAACTACTGTTATTCACTTGAGAGGAATGCGGGATTTCTTTGCCCTGAATGCAGAGAGTTAGGAACCTAATTATGAACTTCCTAGTAGTTACAAAGCAATTACATGAAGGTGTCTCCTCTAGCCAGAAGAAAATGTAAAGGAGAACAGCTAGTCAACCAGCTCCAGGCAAAGGAGAGGCTCTTCTTTCAGTTAAAGTTGACAGCTGTGAACCCTCCCATAGAGTTAGATGCCTCAGCCAGGTAACACTGAGGAAAAACAGATTTTGTATGTTGCCTTCTTCTGCTAAGAGTGAGCACCCACCTGCCATCTGAAATATTCATATCCTGCTGTTCTTGTCTGCTGCTTGAGTCTTTCTCTGCAGATCCCCTATCCACTAAGTTGTAAGATATTCTGAAACAGACATCAGAGAGAGCTCCTCAGTCTAAGAAATATTATTTTAAACAAAGTAAGAATCATTTCTCTTTTTATTGCATCCATGGTTACATGTTATTGAAAAGACTGTATCCAAGAACCTTATGTGTGCTTTAGCAACATTCTCTCTCTCTGTCACATAAAACCATGACACTCTCTGAGCAAACTGGTGTTTAAATCATTTATATAGAAAGGAGCAGTGTAAACAAGCAGGAAGGGAGAAGAACCCACAAAAGCATCTTTCAGTAACTTTCACACTAACAATAGAAATTTTAGGTTCCAGTACCTGTGTGATCTAACATTACGCATGGAGCAGGGATGCAATTAATTCCTTTTTATCCTTATTCTCTTCTACTCTGATTAGCCACAGTCAGCAATTACATTCTGGACCTACTTCTTAGCAAGTCCCTTCCATAAAGCTAAGCAACAACGTAAATTTGAATGTTATGTGTAAAGACAAAATGAGAAATGCGAGTATGTAGAATCATAGAATCATAGAATTAGCTAGGTTGGAAAAGACCTACAAGATCACCTAGTCCAACCATCCACCTACCACCAACATAACCCCACTAAACCACGTCTCTCAATGCTATGTCTAAACGTTTCTTGAACACCTCTAGGGACGGTGACTCAACCACCTCCCTGGGCAGCCCATTCCAGCGCCTGACCACTCTTTCAGAAAAGCAGTGTTTCCTAATGTCCAGCCTAAATCTCCCCTGGTGCAACTTGAGGCCATTCCCCCTTGTCCTGTCACTAGTTATAAGAGAGAAGAGGCTGACCCCCAGTTCACTACAACCTCCCTTCAGGTAGCTACAGAGAGCGATAAGGTCTCCCCTGAGAGAGAGAGACTCCAGACTGAACAATCCCAGCTTCCTCAGCTGCTCCTCATAAGGCCTGTGCTCCAGACCCCTCACCAGCTTCGTCGCCCTCCTCTGACCACGCTCCAGGGCCTCTGGAGCCCCTCTTGCAGTGAAGGGCCCAAAACTGGACACAGTACTTGAGGTGGGGCCTCACCAGTGCTGAGTACAAAGGGACAATGACTTCCCTACTCCTACTGGCAACACTATTTCTGATACAAGCCAGGATGCCATTGGCCTTCTTGGCCACCTGGGCACACTGCTGGCTCATGCTCAGCCGAGTATTGACTAATACCCCCAGGTCCGTTCCCTCCACACAACCTTCCAGCCACTCTGCCCCAAGCCTGTAGCATTGCCTGGGGTTGCTGTGGCCAAAGTGCAGGACCCAGCACTTGGTCTTGTTGAACCTCATCCCATTGGCATCAGCCCAGAGATCCAGCCTGTCCAGATCCCTCTGTAGGGCCTTGCTACCCCCAGGCAGATTGACACTTCCTGCCAGCTTGGTGTCATCTGCAAACTTACTGAGGGTTCTCTCAATACCCTCATCCAGGTTAACAATGAAGATATTGAAGAGGACAGGCCCCAGCACCAACCCCTGGGGAACTCCACTTGTGACCAGTCGCCAGCTGGATTTAACTCCATTCACCACCACTCTCTGGGCCCGGCCCTCCAGCCAGCTTCTTACCCAGCAAAGGGTGTACCTGTCCAAGCCAAGGGCTGCCAGCTCCTCCAGGAGAATACTGTGGCAGACAGTGTGGAAGGCTTTGCTGAAGTCTAGGTAGACCACATCAACAGCCTTTCCCTCATCCACCAGACGGGTCACTCGATCATAGAAGGAGATCAGGTTGGTCAAGCAGGACCTGCCCTTCACAAACCCATGCTGGCTGGGCCCAGTCCCCCTGTTGTCCTGCAAATGCCACATGGTCTCCCTCAGGACAATCTGCTCCATAACTTTCCCTGGCACGGAGGTCAGGCTGACAGGCCTGTAGTTCCCGGGATCCTCCTTACGACCCTTCTTGTAGATGGGAGTCACACTGGCAAGTCTCCAGTCTTCTGGGACCTCTCCAGTTGACCGGGGACGCTGATAGATGATGGAAAGCTGCTTGGCTATCTCTTCCGCCAGTTCCCTCAGTACTCTCAGGTGGATCTCATCTGGCCCCATGGACTTGTGGCAGTCCAGGTGGAGTAGTAGGTCTCTGACCGTTTCCTCCTGAATCATGGGGGGTTTGTTTCGCTCCCCATCTGAGACTTCCAGGTCAGAGAGTAGAGTGCTCTGAGGACAACTGGTCTGGCTTTTAAAGACAGATGTAAAAAAGGCATTGAGAACCTCAGCCTTTTCATTGTCCTCAGTGGCCACATTCCCAGCCGCGTCCAGTAAAGAATGGATATTCTCCTTGGTCCTCCTCTTACTGTTAATGTATTTGTAAAAGAGTTTCTTGTTCCCTTTTATGCCAGCAGCCAAGCTGAGTTCGAGCTGGGCCTTTGCCCTTCTAATTTTCTCCCTGCACATCCTGACAACCTCTTTGTACTCTCCCCGAGTTGCCTGTCCCTTCTTCCACAGGAGGTAGATTCTCTTTTTCTCCTGGATCCTCAGGAAAAGCTCCCTGTTCATCCACGCCCGTCTCCTTCCCCGCCGGCTCATCTTGCGGCTCAGGGGGACAGCCTGTTCCTGCGCTTCAGGACTTCCTTCTTGAGGAGCAACCAGCCTTCCTGGACCCCTTTACCCTCCAGGACCGAATCCCAAGGGACCCTCCCTACCAGCCTCCTCAACAATTCAAAGTCTGCCCTCTGAATGTCCAAGGTAGCCGTTTTGCTGTCCCCTATGTGTGGATTTTTGGGTGATAAATCTGCAATTTTGTACTCAAGGTACTTTCAGGGATGACTTTAAGATGAACAATGAGCTTCCAGGGTCTTTTATTATAAGTTTTATAACTTGTTTTCATGAGTCGTTCAATGACTGAAACTTTTCAGGTCTTTCAACCCCAGCCCTCAATCATAATGTGTTCTTAATCAAATATTTTGAAAGCTTTGTGGTCACTCAGCTGGCACAAGAATTTCCTGTGTGCATTTAACCTACGCTTGAATACAGTGGGAAGCAAAGTGCTTTCCTTCTCCCTTCCTAACGATATCAACACAAAAGTTGTCTATGGCTGCGGTAATCCATTCTATGAAGATTAAAATTTGAATTAAACTTTCTTTAGACTTTACATGAGCTAACGGACATCTTTCAAGGAAGATTAACCTTTGATATATTTGAGATACATTTGTTCTTTTCCCTAAGTATGTTCAGGAATAGTTTCCTAATACTATCTACAGCAGATTAAATTTGGCTGGCTTGAGCTAACAAACTCCAGGATTATTGCTGGCAATGTATTGTGTCACACTGAAGCACTCACAGTACCATTCTCACAAAAGAACAAAGGCAGAACAAATACTACAATCCTTCCCTAGTTTTTCTCAAGCAAAATTTGGCTATTTAATGAGAACCTTGTGATTGATTGTATTAGTTGGATATGTAGAGTTCTCGCTTTTGTACACTGAATCAAATAGGCTATGAAATATTTCTCAGATAAATTTGTTGAAGGATATGAGAACAGATTAGCCCAGTTGGATGGAAATGTAAATATAATGGTTTGTCCAGTGTTTTGAAAGGTTTCAAAAGACCTTCCACTCATCTATTAGAGGGTTGTATTCTTATTTTATCCTTCTCATTGGATTTTTTGTTGGTCTTTTTAAGAAGGCAAAAGATGAACAAAAAAAAGCAAAGAAAGGAAGTGATGGAAATACACCATGTAGTGGGATCAATAGCTTACTTTGTAAAGATAAAATTGATGTATCGCATCATTTAGATGACAAAGTATAGAACTGCTCTAAGAAGTAGAGGATGATGGGAGGAAGAAGGCTTTTTACTGATCTGAAAGGAATCAAGACTGAGAATATTGCTATGAAGATGAGGAACTGAAGAGAAAGATGATAAAACACTACTCTAGGTTTTGCTTATGTTCCTACCAGGACTTTTGGGCCATTCATCACTGTAACCATTTTCACTTGTTTCATCTGACCGCTTCAGCATTTTACAGATGAAAAGCAATTTTTGCCTAATATTTTGGGTGAATATGTCAACATTTAAGCTTCCAACTTTTCTTGTATATTTTCAAATGCTTTATTAAAAAAAAATCCACATTCAATAACTTGGACACATCAAAATGAATGCATTATTTATTACATGCTTCATTCTGCTGAAAGAGTCAAGTTCCAGTGGATAAACCTGAGATCCTGAAAAAGAAGAAAGATCTGTTCTTTCTTCACTGTGTGGTCAAACTGTGACAGGCACAGCATCTGATTCCAAACTGCTAGGGTCTTGTGAAGTTACAAGTGTCCATGCCTGCTGCACAATAACAGAAACGTTATGTGGCCAATTCAGGCAACCCAGTGACCACCATGAAATCTATTGACGTTTTCCTTAGACCTAATGTGGATACTTAGCCAAACCTCTTTGGCTGAGGAATTGAGCTTTATCATACTCCTTTCCTCTTCTCCCAGCTAAAAATATAAATACCGTTATATTTATGCTACTGCAACACCACCTACTAGGAGGCAAGGGTAAGAAAGCTAGCTCTTTTAAAAATTAATGAGCCTTGGAAGGAAATGAAGCTGAGAGAGTATGAAAGCATATGAATTTCTCCTATACAGAAGAACCAGCATTCATAAAACTGTAACCCTACACTGTTCAAAGCTCCAGTCCACTTCAGCAGTAGATTACTCTGAGTAAGGACTATGGAGTTCAGGGTGCCTGTTTTTTCTCCTGCTTGGAAAAATTTATTACTGTATCTCTAGATGAAGATTAACAAAGACACCTACATTATCACAGCAACATGTGCCTACTTGTGCACTAGATGCAATAAAATTTAGTCTTTCAATAGTCCAAGAAAATGGAAAATTTTTATCCAGTACTAGATTTGTGGTACTTTGTGATGGTAAAAATTGTAACCATAACCCTATTTTCAGATTATCAAATGATGGGACTTGCATTAACTGGGAAGTTTCAAAATGGTACCCAGAGTTTTTTGAAACTGTCTGTTTTGATACTGTTTTGGTATTATCAAAAGAGATGAAAGTAAATGTTTTACATTTACTTCTGCTAAGCAAGATATTTATTATTCATTTGTTGGTCTTTTTACTTGAAAGAATTAAAAAAATATATCCTTCTACAGCTCTCAAATTTAAAAAGATTAAAGAAATTATAAATTTATAGTTCTCTTTATATTGAAACAGATGAGAAACTATTGGAAACCAAAAGATAACATTGTTAATACATTTTTTTTCCCAAGCATGATCACATAATTAGATTTTTTTACAGGAAGGTATTGCATATACTTTCCCATCCATCAAGAAATGTAATTTTGAAGAATTTATACTGAAGGCCAGAATGCTAAACAAGAACATATTGATTTGGATTTGTCTTGCATTGTACATTTCTAAATTTTTATCATATTCAGGATTTTATTGAGGGTATTTTCTATACAGAATGTTCCTATCAATGTATCTGTATCAAATGAAAGTTAACTATTATTTATACATTACTTTAAACATATTGTGCTCATTGTTACATTGGTATAAATATTATTCTTAATACCATCTGGGAATAAGCTATACCCTGTTGAACACAGATCGTATAGAAATGACTGTACCTATGTTAATGAACCATTTTACCAAAATCCCCACATATCACCAAATGTAAATAAAGAAATACAACCTTACAATCCTAAAAGGAAATTGCTGTCAGATTTGATAGATTATATTTCCTGGCTATATAGTTGGTAAATTTATATTTAGTCCTCATTTGATTATTGGCTATCTGTGTTGGGTTTATTGCATCATCAGTCATAAAGGAATGATCTAATAATTTCCATGAAGAAACAGATACATCATAAAAAATGGAGATTTTTGAGGAGATCCACTTACTTTGTCTTTAAAAAGCCAGCTGTACAAAGGATGACTTGCCAGAGAATGAGAAAGACTAAGTCTGCTTTCTCTACAAACAGTCATGGTTGCCATTTTCAAACATTAATGAATGCAAGTAAGACTGAGTTGATGGAATCTGGTATCTGAAACAGCTCAGCTTTCCTTAGGAGTATAAAGGACATGTAGTCCCAAAATCAGAATAATGTTCAGGTGCTAGTCACAAGAGGGAGCTCAGTGCTTCATGGCTGTAATAGAAATACATATGGACTGACAAGCAAAATTTGAATAGTTCATAAGAGGATATAGAATTTATAAATCAATAGCAATTTTCAATGCCTTTTCTATGTTAATTCATTTCGATTTATTCTAGAATATTAGTCTTCAGCATTTAAGAAAGTAGAATATTTTCCACTCACCTAATGTATAGTTCCATTTCTCTCTTTCATTTTCCCAGTTTCTCATACTTCTACTTCTTTGTCAAATGTAGGATTAAAAATGAACTGATGTTGACAGTTCATAGGAGCAGCTTAAGGCAAAAAAAATTGCAGAGTATTCAGTTGGCCTTAGGATCAGAAAAAAACTTTCTATCATTATTAAAAACAAATCTATAAGTTAGAAACATCAAGTTTTCCTTGAAATGAAACTTTAATATGTTTAAAAAAAAAAAAAGCAAGGATGATGGAATTTGTTCCAAAAATCTGCGCACATGAGATGTCTTGGTCTGATGACAACACTTTTTAGATAAACTATAGAGAATAACAGCCATGGGTGCCCAAATAACCAGTTACATCAGCTGCCCAGGAATCAGAGAGTGGATGAGCTACTGTGGAAATGACCTGGTTATTTTGATAAGCAACATATTTTCCTGTGATAATTTTATTTAGAAAAATAACCATTTGAACAGAATAACCCTTGACTGATGTAACTGTGGTCTGGTGGTCCTGAGAGCAATTAGGAATCATGATAACTAAAATCATGATAATTTTTTCAAGAAATCTAAACTTACTCTAAACTATGGACACACACATTGCTAAAAGTGTGTTAAGTTTGTCTTGCAAGTTATAGGAAAAAATATTATTTGGGCATTTTAGCATTTGTCGTTACAGGTTAAAGTAGATTTTGGGTTTTTCCTCACCCAATCCTGAGGTTGCTGAGTTGATGTAGATATTCAAATGTTACAGGGTTCTTTGAGTGTTTACTTACTATTGGTGCAAAGCTTGTGGAAAATATACTTACTGAATTGGATTTACAGCTGGTTTTCCTCCCTATAACAGTACAAAACAGCTGAAATGGTCATATATTTGTCATATATTTCCTCCTGGAGAATGCCTTATCTCCACGTCTCATAACCTATGCTATTTTAGACATTCCATCCCTTTTTCACACTCAGCATTCCATGGTATATTTCCCATTCTTTCTTGCAATACTGAAATAATTCTCATATTCGCTTGGTCAGCTATTTTGAAAAGATCTGGTGAAATGGGTGATTTTTTTTTTTAAAAGACTTTGTACATATCTCACCAGACAAAAGATTTGTGATGACTGCAAGCTAGAAGCTGGAAAAAAACAGTGTATAAGTACAGGGCTTCTTTTTTTTTTTTTTTTTTTAAATACTGAAAGAGATTGCCTCTGCAGTAGCTTTCCTAGGAAGCTATGGGTCCTGTGACAGTTAAAGGGCTTAAATGAACTTTGACTCTAATTGGTATGTTCTCAGCCAGTAGTCATGGACTTGTTAGCAGAAGAACTTGTTGAAATTCTGTGCTCCCTGTTAAGCAATTTGGCAAAATAAATAAGCTTAATGGTTCCTTCCAACCTTTAAGATTGTGAAGATTTTCTCTTTTAATTTAAAAGGGCCACGATGTCTTACCATTTTTGGTAAGCATGAAGTCAGTACTGTTATTTTACTAAAGTCTTGTATTTAAAAAGAAAAGTATGACATACAGTAGCATACTTCTTCAAACATCCAATTAAATTCAAGTTGCAAATTAAAATTATTTGTAACTTTTTCTAAATTTAAAGAGAAAGAACTATAATTTTGGAGGGCATATGCTTGTTCTTGCATAGAGGTGAGAAAAAAACAGCACCAGTTATGACTAGCAGAGATGATTCTATGACAGACATGCACAGAGTGAAATAAAGTATGTATTTATGCTTCCAATGGGTACATAATGGGTATATAATGTATAAAGATGAAAGATGATTAAAATTTTCTGTTGAGACTAACAGAAGATAGTATTCTAAGTAGCCTACATTTTTAATGCAAAGTATCTTTTATACATAAAAAGTTTTCTTCATGTTGTTTTTAGGCAGAACATACAAATGTTGAACTTCAGGACTATTTTCCTCCTCATTTCCCAAAGAAACAAAGTGCATGTTATTATAATGTTGGTCTTTTTTTTCTATTGTTATCTTCCCTGAAAACAGAAAATCTGTTGGCTGGTTTTAGATAGAATTGTAGAAGTATCATGAGTTCATTCAGCCTTAGCAATCTGTTTGGAAAAGAGAGACCCTGATGGGGTACTATTTAGGGAAAATATATGGAGGGATCCTCTCATTTCTTACGTATAGTTATTCAGAAACAAAAATACAATTGCTATCTGACTAAGTAGTTTATAAATAACTAGATAATCAACACATATGGGATTCAGCCATTATAAACAGTGCCTCTTCTTTGCCAGCAGGTTGGAAAGTGGAGGATGTGGGAAGGAAATATGGATATTCCAGTGTACAGAACTGATGATGCAAATCCATAGGAAACCAGGCTTCCTTAGTTCCTCTTCTCAATAACAGACATTTCTGTCCGTATAACATGTGATGTGGCCTTATCATACTGCCATGAAGTATGTTCCAAAGATGCTACCCTGAGAGAAAAATTGGAAAATCCCACTTTTAACAGTCTAGAATTTCTTGAGATCAAGGCGATGCACAATTAGTACAGGCCTGTTTGAATTAATTAACTGCCTCATGGGAAATGTCTTAGCAGCTAGCATCTGATGGCTGTGAGACTCCTCAGCCACACAATTCACCTAGGGACATCTCGCCCATAAAGGCTGCTAGCTGTATCCAACTGCTCTTCTCTGAGGGAAATCTGAGGAGGCACAGATGGTCCAACTCTGTAGCTGTAAAGGCTCTAAGAACATCAAAGTCAAGACTGCATTTCCCTCCAGCATGGCAGGTTTTAAAACAGCAACAACAACCTCCTAAACTGTTGACAGCTTAAGAAGTAATTTCAGCCCAAATTGGCAAGAAATCTGATAACTTCAAATTGGAACACATGCAATTAATTCTCTAAATGCAAGCTGACATGCCTGAGAAGACAGTCTGTATTTCAAATCAGGGAAAGGTGATCAAAAATTCTGCTTTCTACTAAGGAGGAAATAGTCCTCCTGAATCTACAATTTAGAACATGATGTTATTGTACTCTTGTTCAAGTGTGCAAAGCCTGCTTTAAAACGAAGTAAATCTAATTAATATTGGTCTCCTGCTGTCGTACATCTGCACCACACTTACTGAATGACAATCCTAAATATTAGAAAAGTATAGAGCTCCTTATAATTAAGGATCTTATAAACAACAAAATAAAAATCCAAACTCCCCAAACCATATCCTATTGCTAAGAATAATCCAACGGTATTTTAACCGCCTCACTGAACAGACAGGCCTTACATTGCGCTCTGAATTTTGCCAAACTCGGGCTCTGGCAGAGGGCCAAAGGAAGCAGGTTTCAGCGGCATGGGCCCTCCACTGAGAACACCCTACCGCCAGTCCTGCAGAGCCAGGGTACTGCGCATTCATTTTATGTGTAGTGCTCCTGTGTCTCACAACTGCTATGTCTGATATTTTCTTTATGACTTCAGCTTATTTGCAGATTTGGCTGCAAGATGTATTTTCACACAGTACTCAATGCAAAGTCTAAAACTGAAACTCAGAAGTACAGTCTACCAAATCTAATGGAATTAACTTGATCTCTAGAAATAATAACTGTGGAAAGAAAGAGGAATCTATTTCTATATAGTTTCAACATATTCTGTCATGATGAGATAAAAAAATGTTATACTGAAAGTATATTGTGCCCTGGCACTCAAGAGGACAAACAGCATTTCGGGGTTCATTAAACACAGCATAACAATCTGGTCCAAAGAGGTGATTTTCCCATTATATTTAACATTGATGTGGCCTAGCCTTGAATATTGTGTTCAGTTCTGGGCTCCACAGTACAAAAATGATGTTAAAGTACTTGAGTGTGTCCAGAGGAGGGCAACAAAGCTGGTAAAAGGACTGAAAGGCACATTCTTATGAATAGAGATTGAGGAAACTTGAGTTGTCCAGTCTGGAGCAAAGGAGGCCAAGGCCCCTACAACTTCCTAAAGCATGAAAGTGGAGACAGTAGTGCAGGTCTCTTCTCCCTGGTAATGGATGACAGGATGAACAGGAATGGCACAAACCTGTGCCAGAGGAGTTTCAGGTTGGACATAAGGAAACATTTATTTACTGTGAAGGTGGTCAAATGCTCTAACAGGCTTCCTAGCAAGGTGGTTGATGTCTCAAGCTGGTCAGTGTTCAAGAGACATTTGAATAATGTTGTAAATAATATGCTTTAACTTTTGATTAGCCCTGAAGTGGTCAGGCAGTTGGTCTTGATGATCTTTGTACGCCCCTTCCAACTCAA
>NC_034409.1:150960984-150999546 GCF_002078875.1 Numida meleagris | reverse complement strand
CTCCTCTCCTCTCCTCTCCTCTCCTCTCCCTCTCACTTTATTCTGTCAAATATTGTGCTTAAAGGGATGAGTTATTTTGAAAATTTATATATACAGAGAGAGAGGGAAGGGGAAGACTGGAAAAACATATTTATTATTTGTATTGTACACCTCATGCTGACAATTGACTGATTAATTCAAAACTTCCAACACTTTCCAGAAGCTGGGAAAAGTTTGATTTTTATTTCATCATCGACTCTCCCATCAAGTGATGAACTATAAAATTTCTGCTTTCAAATTCAAATTGAAAAAATGTCAGAATGTTTCAATACTTTTTCAAGCAGTGAAAGCTTAAAAACCTGTCCAGCAGATTATCTTCAGGTCTGCTGTTACTATGTGGAGTGAGTTCCATGGACAATACCATAATTTGCCTAAGTATTTAAGCATATGCTTGGTTTTAAGCTCTGAATAATCCCATTTGATTCTGGCAGAATTTAAGCAGGCTGTCTAAACTAAGAATGAGGTTAGAGCCAGAACAGAATCCTTCCACACCCCTCAATCATCACCTCCAGTTCTGCTAACTGGTGGTCCAGTTATTCTGACTGAACTGATGTTTAACAAATGTTTACCTGGAGGACAGGATATTAATGCAGGGGAATAAACAAACAAACAAACAAACATATGATGGACAAACAAAAAAATTCTGGTATCAGTGAGATATTTGACTGGATTCTTGTTTCACATGTAACGCAGAAAGAGCAGGTCTTGATACAGCTATAAGGGACCCTGAATATCTCATTTCTCTAGTGTAACCATTTTTCTAACACGAAAGCCAATTTATTTATTATTATTGCCCCTATTTCTAAGAAAAAAATTAATTTTTGAACATACATGTACATTTTTATAACTTACCTCTTAAAGTATTCAAACAATGAAGTTCCTTGTTTGGATAAAATGCTTCAATAATGGAAAACAGTAATACAGCAATAGATATATTGATGGCCTCAGCCTTGCATGGTATTTTATATGCAAAATAAATGGGCACTTAAATTGAAGCATGGATGTAGAGATTTAACTTATTGAGAAATGTGATTAAGTAATCACGGGAGAGAACAACTGTTTTTGTTCTGAAGTGTTAAATTCTGAAGTGCCTTAATTCTGCAGTTACAGTTGTTGGCAAGTTTGTCTCACTAAGAGTTTTCCTCCTGCCTTCACAGGGCTAGAAAAAAACCTCATCAATCTGGATTCATCATGCTGAAGAGTTTTTCTGGAAACTCATCACATGTGGTCAGTGTGGGTTGGCGAGTGCCTGATTTTGCTAGCAAACTCTACCCGCTAACCTTACCACCAAAGCTGAACCTGCCAGAGACCACGTTCCTTGATGACACTACTGACAGAATCTTTGTCAAATCTAGACTGAGCAAGTAAGTAACCAAAAGAAGAATTGGCCTAGGCAGCCATGTGAAACTCAGAATGTCTGTACTGAATCAATACTTTTGTTTAAATAAAAGCTGACATAATTTCTCTTGATAGGTTTTTGTTCCGTCACTTTTAAAATTCTTTGTTCCAACTATGCCAGTAAACAGAAACAGAAAAGGCTGCAGAAGTATTTTACCTTATGGAGCAATTTACCAAAAAATGGAATTTAGATAAATCTCACGTGATTTTTTTAAAAAAATTTTACCACCAAATTTTACAAATTCAAGATTAAGCAAACTTAACTTTTTTCCCCTGAAAATGTAGTGTGTGGAGTAAAAATATGATTCGACTCTAGACTGGATTTAGACATTGATGCATGTTTCTTTAATGACTCAAGAGACAGAAATTGCCAGAATTGTTCTACTATGGGAAACTTAATCTCACATAAAAAGGTTGAAAAATATTTGTATTTTATACTGATAGCATCCTGGTATAGTTGAGATTAAGGGCTGGAACTTTTCATTGCTAGTTGCTGAGCCAACAAGAGATGATTCTTCTATCAGTTTTGTTTTGGCACATCACAAGGAGATAATGGAAGTTCTAATTATAGCAGATTGCTTTGTATCCTGAGTTTATGTAGTTAAAATTAAATATAAAAGCAAACATAGGCTAGACAGAAATCATTGGTCTTAATTTCAAAATGCCTGGAAAACTTCATGAGAAGCATTCCCTGAAACTTAAGAGAAAGAAGAGTTAGATGTGAGTTCTCTCAACAGTGAGAACAGAGTTTAGACTGAACACAAAACAGATATGACTCAAAAAGCAAAGTCAATATTTTGTGTCATCCAAGAGGGATGACATTGGCTTTAGGAACAAGCCAAATAAATTAAAATGTAGATTACTGCAGGCAAAATGCAGGGAAAACTCAACATATTCGACACAGGTGTTCAAGTGATCTCCATCTCATGTTCCTGAAATAACTATTCAATGCACTTGCAAGATCCTGTAGCAAGGACCTAATGGTAATTTATCACATTGCATGGTCTAATTCATCAGGCTGTGCAATAGCTTAGTTAAGGCTAAGGCAGTGCACTGCAAGAAAAGGTGAAGCCAATTCTTACTCTACAGATTTAGGAAAGAGAAGCAGGATAGCCAGCAGCAGACAGCTCCATAAGTTTCAGCTGTGAAAAGATGCTTTTATGTATGAGGGAAAAATTTCATGTTTAATTTCTGAGTATTTCTATTACCTGGCTTGAGGCTTTCTATCTTCTGTTTCCAATGCAGTCAAGCATCTTAATCAAAGCTGTGAATGCCATTCTTAGTCTGAATAACAAACTTCAGGTGCTCTTATGCTCAGCAGGGCAATGTCGAATCCCTTTGGAAAGTGTTTAACAAATAAGATACAAAAATCCACTTTATTATTTTAAGCCAGGTACCGCCTACTCTCTATGAACAAACTAGCTTTCTTATTTTGTACATATCTTCTAGACAGCTGACAAAGAAGAAGCATTAGACTTTACTGTACCTTAATATTCTTGTATTGTTCTTTTTTCAGAAACTAATAGCATCTTTTCTGGAGGTGAAATTGCCAACCAGTCTGAATTATCAACTTCTCAATTGTTTTGACACAGTCAGTGATCTTCGTGGCTTTCAGAGAACACTGAAGATTTGATCTCTGAAAATCTGAAAAGCATTTTTAAGTGATTCTGTGATGGATAACCCAAGCCACTAGCCCATTTTGCTCAGTATATTTTGCCTCATTGCTATAAGCTTTAAAAGCGTATTCCTGTGGAAAAAAAATGCAGGAGGAAATGAATCTGTTTGGTATGTTTGGTACACTGTTAATATGAAGTTTATTTTAAAAGGAAATTATCAGTCTTACTATTTAGGTATTTATTTATCTTTGCTATTTTAGTGCCATATTGGGAATATTTTTATCTCATTCTTTAATGATCTTTCTTTCCAAAAATCTTATGAATGTAACAACACCACCGGAGTTTTAGGGCGTCTTAAAGGAATTTAGTTGCAAGCAGGTGTGTGTTTAACACTTTAAAATCAAGAATGGCCAAATCATCTAACTTTGTATCCCTGGAAGGAGAAGGAAATCCTATCACCAACCACATTTTCAATGACAGATTTTTATGTGTACAGAAAGAGCTGCATTACTGTGGTAAAAGTTGAAAGAATGCAGTATTAAATACAGCACATTTTAAAAATTATTGTACATCTAGCACTGTGTTGATCCAAATAAATTAATAGGCACATTCTCCTCCCCTGTACTAGACACTTTGTTTTTGTCTTTCTTTGATTTGGAAGTTTTTGGAGAAAGACACTGTCATTATTTCTGTTTGTAAGTTTACATAAACTGCAATCCTTAGTGTAAGGTAAATAATGCATAAAATCTATTCATGCTGTTTGAATAAGTTCAAGGAAACTTGCAAGAAGTGAGCTGACGTTGCAAACTTAGTAGTTTAATCAATCAAAACACAACTGAAATAATTTGATTCCCAGCAATCATCGGTCACTGAAAGCATTGTGATTTTCTGTTATTAGTTGGAAATGAATCTAATGACATCCTCTGAGCCCTGATCTATTTTATAATTGCTTGTGATGTATTTTTTCAGGAAAGTGGACTATTTTGGAAAAAAAATCATTTGTTCTCTTAAAATATCCGAGTTTTCTCAGATAGTAGTATAGACTGACTGTTAATATAGGAATACTGTGGTTTTGGTTACTTGGTACTTTTGGTTTTGTTTTTCCACACAGATTTAAGTGTCAGGGATTAAGTAATAAAACAAATAAAATACTTTTCCTCTTTTTTCTTCTTCATGTATCAGTCTCAAAACAAAATACAGGCATATGCCTCTGAGGGAAACGAGGAGGCTGAGAAGTAGTGTAGTACCACCTCCAAGGTAATAAACTTTGCTGGAAGGTCTAGATTCCATAGAAAAAAATCATCTTACTTGTGGTAGATATTTACATTTGAACTAGCCACCTGAGTTCTATTTAACAGTGGGGAAAAAAAAAGTGATTCATCTCATTCTAATGCAGGCAATTAAATTATGTGAAATGAATTGTTCGTCAACAGCATTTATTTCACTCTTTAGCTATGAAGTTAACTTAGGGTGATTAGCTCAGGTGGAGGCATCTACACTGAAGACATGTCTAGCTAGGTTAGGTAAATCATTCCTTGAGGTTTTTGTCTTTACTGGCTACTAAAGAAAAGCCAGGGAATGTTCCTGGATACTGGAATTCAATAATCTATAATATTTAATAATATAAACCGTCTATGGTGTGGTTTTGGCCTATTCCACTTAGGACTCCACCAAACCGCTCCTTGGCACGGTTTGGGAGCACACAGAGGCCAGTAACCACTCCTAGCAGGCAATGTGAATGTAGCCACCCTGTCTTTGAAGGTTAAATAGTTTAAAAATACAGATGCAGACTTGTCCTTGCCAGTTGGCCTCAGTGCCAGAAAACTGTCCAAGTGATATTTAATTTCCTACTATAGATGTGTCCTGAATATCTACATTTGAGAATAATAGTATGGGACATTAGTTTATCTGTTATTGGCAGATGTGCTCACAAATGAATCCAGGATGAGAAGTCCTAGAATGTATTTACAGAATACAGCAAGAACCACAGTGAAGCCTCTTCCTGGATAATGTGATACATTCAAAAAATGTAACATGACCTATGTATTTGTGTCTGCTCTAATTACTTCAGTACAACTTGTGCCTGAGGGTGATGATATAAGGGTTATAATGATAAGAACAACTAAGCTACTCTTGGATGCAAGAAATTTGCTAAATTCTATATGCTTCCTTTTCTTGTTTAAATATTAAAATATGAGATTTCTTGAGCCTCATGGGATATATTTTAATTAAACAGTTATAATATTACTTTTCTAAAGGAAAGATGTTTGCTTTTGTGTACTTCAATGACAGCTTATAATTCCCACTATTTTAGAGCAGAAGTAGGTTTTTCTGACCTGCCAAGACTTTTGTGCGTGATATGGAATTACTTGCCTGCAAGCTAGACACGTATATAGACACCCATACTGACTACACAGACACAAAAATGGAGAAATTACTCAGTTTTCCTCTCTGTTCATTATTTTTATCTGTGTGTTATTACCAAAAATGTGAATTTAACACTGAGTGTATTCTGAAAACCAGAAGGTCTAAGAGTTGGTCTAAATTCTAGGGTAGATTATTCCATGACAGTGATATCTGCAAATCACACACTTTAATGTGAAACATTCCTCAAGTAAATAAATATTCCTCTTAAATACATTAAATTCCTTATATGAAATAGGTACTATGTTCTCTGATTGAAATGAAAAATTACAAAGTCAATGAGGAATGAGAAGAAACTGTAACTTTCTGTGATCATGATAAACTACTGAGCCAACTGGTAATTTCAAACCACTTGCTTATTTCTCAATAAGAAATAAACAAGCTTTGCTCTGTCTGTTGCTTAATTAAACATAACAAAATTTTCTGAAGTGTGGTACCTGATCAATTCAAGGTATTGTGGTTGTAGGCAGGTATCTGCCAATAACAATATGAAAAACTTCTGAATATTGCCAAGATTGCTTCTCAGCAAGGCTGAGGCTTCTCCAAGTCATATGAACCATTTCCTGAAGATGGGCTGGACTTTTTCCTTCAGCATAACTTCAAAAATTTATTTATCATACTCTGGTTATCTTTTCTTAACAATAACAACTTGGGATGGTTTCTGGAAAAGCTCAGGTAATTGGATATGCATTCCGTACAGTAACACAGTTTTAATTCAGGGCCTCATGTTTCAGTAAATTCCTACAGTTACACTATGTGGCACATACCATGTTCCACTGATTTTCCACAAGCACTTGAGATGCGAGAAAAATTTTTTTCTGTAACATCCTTTGGGAATCACTGCCAGATTTTAGTTTGGTCTACCAAACTGAAAGTGTCAGGTCCAGAAGAATTGATGCTCCATGGTCAGTGGTCTGTTGAGAGCAGGTGGACAGAGAGTAGACAGGATATGGTGAACCGGGAAGTGAAGAGTGAATGGGAGTTTTTCTTCCTTATTGACTGGCCAGAGCATCTGAGCTAGTGCTGACAGGTAAGTAGTTCAATGCTGATGTAAGCCTGCAGTAAATTAGTAGCATTTGGGAGCAAATGGGAAACAGGTAGGAAATTGTGCTTCAGCATCTCAGAAACGTTCTGACTCCCAAGATTTTCTTGGGTAAATGCCACTCAAGAGGCCACTCTTTTCTCCGAAGAGGAGCTGAGTTAAAACCAGGCTCTCAATGAGTGCCCACCAAGCTCAGACAAATAGGAACTACATGGAGATCTGGCCAAAGGCCTGTACATGTGCCCATGGATTTAATGGAGGTTTTTTATCCAGAAAAGTTCTAAAACTGTTGCTCTGTGCATAATGTATACTTCAAAAAAGTGTGCATAAGCATATGCAAATAACCTCTTTGCTTGGAAGCAACTTTCAAGTTCCTCCTTGTCTGTAAATGTTTCCTTTGACAGTCATGTTATTCAGATAGTCGTTTCATTCTAAACATACTTTTGTCTTGCAACAAAATCAACATTAGCTATAATACAAACTTGGCTTATAAATGCTCCGTGTTTTTTTAGATTAAGATCCTTCCTCTGACTGCATTTATTTTAAGTCCAATCAACTTTATATTTGGCTCTCATGCTTTCTAAGAGTGATGAAAATTTTGGAGAACACATAGTTTATGCAACAGCTAGAAAGAGCAGAAACCCTCTCAAATAAGATATTTAGTACTGTGGCATGCCCAGACACACCTCTAAGTTCGCTTGGATGAATGTGATAGACTCTCTCTTTAAAAAAAAAACAGACAGGAGAGGAAACACTGGTGACAAAATTTGCAAATCAAGCTATCAAAAATCAGTGTGAGGTCTCTCCAGACAAACACTGAAACCGTAATTGTTTGCAGAACCTTCTAGGTACAGTTTCCAAACATTTTTCAGGCATTTCTTCTTTATTTGGTTAGGACCATTTTCTTACTTGCTGGAGTCTAATATATTTTGCAAGATAGAAATTGTGTCCAAGAAGCCTACCATTTTACTTGGTTTATTGTTTTACTTTGTAAAACATCAGATTGTCCACAATTTCTGAAACAGCCAACTCAGTGCAATTCATTCCCAGTTGGCAGGCTCTACTGGCATTACAGGATGATAGAAATAAGGCTGAGAGATGCTCTCAGAAGCACTTTTGTACAGCTAGCAGTCTTTGAGGGACTGCTACTCATGAAGCCTGGCTTTTTGCTAGATTTCACAGAGTCATAGAATTCTTCACTGGAAGAAGAGGACGCCCTAATAAAGAGGCTCTTTACCTGACTAAATAGAAATCAGTTTGCATGTACAAGCAACGTAGCCTGTACTGGGTTTAATATATGCTTATTTGCCACCCCCAGACACAGATACTGCACCTCATGCCAGTACTGGCCTCACCAATGGTCTGTTTAGTGAATTTGTGGAAAAAAGAACTTGGGGACCTGGGTTTATTCACCGATGGCCATAAAAGGTTTTACTCCAAAGTATTATGCCTACTGTTTGTGCAACTTAAGGCTGAAAATGAGTGGTTGGGAGAGTCTATGAGAGAGTAACATTTGTAAAGACAACAGTGATGAAGTTATGCCTTTATTTTTGCAACTTTAGAGCTCCTTATGCTTTTTGAAAAGCACTTGCAAATTGGTTGCCGAATGGAATCCTGATCTGGTAGTATTTTACATTCTTCTTGCAATTCCTTCAGATAAGTTTAAGGGAGCATATATGTAGGCAACATAATGCATAATCAGAATCCTTACGTAGGTAGGTATGTACGTTCCACTTCAGAAGTCAAGAGAACAAATTCTGTGATGTGGTTGCTTTGAAGGTGTTTCATTTTGCTTTTTAGCTGTTCCTCTGAAAAATAGGAGTAATGCCAAACCTTTTCATATGGAGGGTGAAGACACACAGTTCTTATTTTGGCCTACTTTTCCTTGGCAGAAGGGAAAACAAAGAAAATGTTTCAGGGAGGTACAGAAAAGCACGAGCAGATGAAACAAGACTAATTTCTAAGTTTTTCAGTCAAGATTTTTTATAAAAAGAAATTGCTATTTCAACTTTTGGTAGTTCAACTTTATGGATGGTCAGTTTTTAAGTAAGATTTTGCCATTTTAAAATAAAGATTCCTTTTTTACTCTGTACCCTAAAGGTACTCTCTACCTTCATTAAAATCTTTACTTTCCCCCATTCCCTCCAAAAAAAGGAAAATTCAATTAAAATTTTTCAATGCTGTTCTCAAAATATCTTTACCCAGTAAGTACTAGCTCCCTTCTCTATTCTCCTTTTCCTTCTTTGAGATATCAATCTCCCTTTGGTGAGTAACACATTCTTGCTTTTCATTATCCTCATGTCTCTCCATGTTACCATTGCAACAATATTAACAGTGATTGTTGAATAGGATTTTCACGATTTCATTTACTGCCATTCTGGATATGTGGCATGTAAATTTTTAATGTTTCTTGCTTACTTCATTCCTTTCTAAACATGCTAGTTCCCAAAATATGACTAACTTTAGTAAGTCAGGTAAATCAGAATGAAGGCATCATTGATCCTTCTTTTCATCCTCTTCCGGGAGTCCCCAGCCAAGCCTTCTGCCCTGCAAGCTAGCTGCTGTGTTCTAAAAGCTTGTAATCAGCCTCAACTAGCCTGAATGATTATTTCTTTAAACATCTCCCCACATACACACACTTTTGTGAAGGATAGCAACCTGGATGTTTGTACCTTCAAAGGAATTACATGTATGAACCTGGGTGGCAAGTAACAAAGGCTTTATTTCAAAAAGACAATAGCAGGAAGTGGAGAACAACAATCCCACCTCTCTGCGAAAGAATGTCTCTTGGCCCTGAAATTAAAGATGTTGTCATCAGTGTCTCAGTTCCTTTGTTCAGATACTGAAATGGGTCTTCTCTGCATTTGGGACCCATGCCAGACCCCATCCTGATAAGCCCTACTCATTGCTCTGGAGTTTCTGATCACATTTGGCACTGTCTCTGCCAAAATTCAGCACAAGATTTGACCTAAAGTTTGAACATGATTACCAGGGGCATCTACTACGGTGAATGTTCCATTGGGATGACTTTGTCTCCCTTTCAGTCTAGGTCTCATATATTTTATTTCACATCTTCCAATAATAACTTCATGCCATTTACTGAAACTTTCAACCAGTGATCTCAAAGCAATTGGCAGACTTCAGAAAATGTGTGCCAAATCCCACAGTCCTTTGCTTGAAACTGTTCAATGAACAATCAGAATGATTTCAGTAGGATTTCACTTGAGAAAAGAATGAATAGGCCCTGGGTCTGTCAGGGTTGGGGTTGCTGCTGCCAAAGCCATAAACTGGTCATCTTGGAGGAAAGAACAATGCCTTTGTGTGTTGTGATGGCAATGAGAAGGAGGGAAAAGGAACTTAATGAATAGCTCTAAGATGTGTCAAAATAGCTGAGCATTCAGCATGGAGAATATGATACCTGTCTTAAATGGAAGGGAACTTCTGTCTATCTACAGAGACATCACCTGAGGTAGCCCAGGGCCAGCAATGTGGATTGATGACTACCTGAAACCTGTCCTTACAACAGGCTGCCATTATCTAACCACATCATGTGCAAAGTGGAAGTTCTTTGCTTTGCACAAATGTGTTCCCATGCTGCATTAGACTTGGTACAAATTCTCTAAATCCCAGAAAGATGGGAACTGAGTCAATTATACGAAGTTCCACATGTTGTAAAAATAGCACTGCTTAAACGCATTTGGTGTTATTAGACTGGATTTCCCAGAAGAAAGACAGCTCTGAACATAAGACCACTTTATATTTTTAGGCTTTTAAATCCATCCTCTTGTTACAAATTTCCTGATTCTTTTTCCCTTTTTAATCTCTGTTTCTACAGTGGAGCTGAACAGCCTATTGTGGATATTTCTGTTAGCATTAGCAAATATATTTCCTGGTTGAGGCAGTCAGTACCTATCCAATTTCATATCTTTAACCAGTTTTCTAACAATGGAACTTAAAACGGATGTAAAAACAAATATTTCTGCATGTAGGGGGATGATAGAGGAGAATTTAGCTCTTTCTCCAAGCCACAGTAATTTACATGCAGCAACATCATAAACCTGTCTCAGCATGGGAGGCTCCATGAACATAGCATGAATCTGTCAAATTCCAGTCCCTCTGGTATACTCGGCACCAGTTCAAAATCTTCTGGAGATTAAAAAAAGAATCCTAAAAACATTTTCCATGTATTTAAATCAGACACCACAGAGTGCAGCGATAAGCATTACATGAGAATATTAATGGAGGCTTGTTTTCTTCTTTGGTTGTGTTCCGCATCCTGCAGGTTTCTTGCTTATTATAAACTTGTCTGCTTTATGTGAAATTGCTTTGCAGCCTTACTGTCACCTGCAAACTGGTGGCTCTTCATAGGACTGCTCCCACCCAAAAGAAACAATAAGTTGCAATAAAAGTTTTATCTACACACGTGGTCAAATACAATTTGCTAGGACTTCGAAAGCCTACATCTGTTCTGTATACAATTTGTATTGCCATTTGTTGCACAGATGTGTAACAAGACAAATACCTGTCCAGGCTTACAAGTGATTCAGAAATTCATATGTTAATCACACTGGTGGAAGGAGGTTAGGGAAAAGACAATAAATCAGACTACAAATGGTTTCACTTGGAAAGGTCTAACAGAACAGGGTTATTTTTATCCTAGGATGCTTTTAATTTGAATAAAAAATGCTTTACCACATGTTCTGCCAGCAGTTCAAAAGGATTGGTAACAAACATTTAATCTTTTTTATTCTGGGATTGGCACTAAGCCCTCATCAAAAAGTGTATGCAGTCAAACAGCTTATCTCCACTGAGCTGTTTCCCTTAATGTGTTCCTAATTATAATCCTATATATTGCTCACTGTGGCCGATTTAACAATATGGCAGTAATTTCTTTACAGGCCTGAATGTTCTTTGAACTGTGAGTACAGAGGGCTAGAACGGAACCAGATCAATGGGATTTGAGTGCAGGGAAATCAAGCCAGATGCAATCTCTGGAGAATGCATTTCCAGCTGTTCTCCAGAAAGGGACTGGAGCAGACAGCTGGTTACCGCACAGCCCCTTTCATACAGCCCCACAGATCTACACTGCAAGGTGTAGTCATTCTTATCTTTATTGCATTCTGTAGCTCTGGGGAGAGTCTCACCTGAATTCCACTCAAAGGGTGTTTTTTAACAACTGGGATTTGAGCAATAGCCTACCCACCCCCTCCTCTTAAGATTTGATTGGACTGCAAAAAACTTTTGAGAGGAATATTTGGATCAAGCTTGGGCAAATGTTTCCACGGACTGGAAGCTGTAATATAAAGCTGAAAGGAAGTAAAAGTATTTGTGCTATGGTTTTAGCTATGTTTGTTTGTGGAGGGTTTTGAAATACATAGAGATTGAAAAGTTAAGCTTTTTATTCAAGTGCCTATAGCCTTAAGGAGTTACAATCCTCTCTGCCTTCTTTTCTCTGTATGAATGCCTGATTCACAAAGAATACAAAAAGAACGTGTATAGCTGTAAAATCACATAAACCAATTAAATGTAAATCGTTGTAACTGAAGTTATATTTATGCCCAAACAATTGTTTGTTTGCCAGCTTTTGCTTAGCTCTGAAGCAGTGATAGATAGGAGGGAGAAGGCGGCAGCCTACTAAAGATTTGGTACCACTGTGCTTTCAGTAGAGTTTCCCCTTATGAGTCATATTCATTCATTCCTGGTCATTATAATCACTTCCTTTAATGTGACATTTACCAATTACCTAAATAACAATTGTGTACAGGAGGTCTAAGCAAAACAGAATATAGTGCCTAATCTTTAAGACAAAGCTGATCAGTGAGGCAAACTTCTAAGGCCATCCCTTCATAATTTTCCATCTGGGCAGCCTAGGTCTGTGGATCAGCTTCAAGAGAAAAAGGGGGCATTGTACAAAGCCCTGTTAGTTACCCCCAGATTGATCTGGAAGGGTTTTGAGCAGGTACTGCCTGCCACAATAGCCCCGAGTCTGGAAATTGGGAAGTGGCATGTTTCAGATGCGTCTGTTGCTGGCACAAGCTGGAATGAAAAGTGAATGAACTCATTTTTACCACTCCCACAAGGTCCAAATACAAAGATTATTTTTTTAGTCTCTTTCACGTGTTGGCAGGTTTATTTACTGAAGCTGTGTAGGGACATGTGAAAGTACTATTAGAGGTACAGCTGCCAGAACTGCTGGCACTCCAGCAGTGTGCTGTGAAGTGCGGCTGTACACCCATCAGTATCAGTGCCCTCAGTAAGGAATAGGCACTGGGCAGCCTGATAGAGGTGGGTACAGGTCTATGCAGAAAGGACTTCTGGTCCAAAGCACACTGGAATTAGTAGGGTGACATTTTATGACTGCAGTGGATTTTGGACCTTTTCCTGTTGGTGTAGTGTATTCACATCTACTGACACACACTGAATTTTCAAAGGCTGATCTGAACTTCTGGCTTGAAGGTTTCCTAAAGTCCATTTATTTTGCTCTGGAGACTTACTGCCTTTTTCTGACATCTCTGAGAGCTTCCCAGTACTCCACTTACATTCTTTTAAATGCCTGGTGTCTATTAATGAAGATATTGCGTAATATCACTTGAAAAACAGCATTACTGTAACACATAGTTGCACATACTAATAATTGCCAAATAATTAATCCTACCAAACATGTTCCACTGGTCTTGGAAACACTCTAGGCTCACTGAGACTCCTCAAGTAATAAAGACTTTGCTTTCAGAAAGTGGCACTATTTTTTATTTTTTCCTTTCATATCTTGTACCTCTTATCCCTTCAAGTTTTGGATACTTGTCTGTCAGTGACATTAATTTTCCTTCATCAGACAAGTGGAAAACATTTCTGTTTGTCCATGTTGTACATCTGCTTAAGGTGCCAACTTCTTCAGGCTGCAAGAAATCTCACCGGTCACTACTTTTGTTTTTACGTGTTACAGCACTACTGTCACAAAGTTTGTTCAGATATCAAATCATGTTTTATGATGTGGGATATGTGTCTTTTGCTATAATTGTCTTTTTTATACTGGTAAGTCACCAGTGGCTTGTTTCAAATAGAAACTGCGCACTTTCAAACTAAAGGATGAATAAGCAATGTCTCAATGAATGTTGATCCTCTCATTTTTGTTGAGTCCCCTAGAAAGTGTGCTTGTGACTGCCATATTTTTCTGCAGATATTCCAATTGTAACTGAAAGAGTATTTCTTGTATTCTTCAGGTGGATACTTGTGGGACATGTTTTACCCTTGAGAACAACTTTGTATGTCTTCTCATAAAAAAAATAAACAAGCTTTTATGACATTGACTTAAGCCAAATCCACCTCTATTTGAGCAGAATGGTATTTGCTGATTTGTGATGAGTAAAACACAAGCTGCCAGTTTCAAACATGCTACTATATGAAGACCAATCCAGTAGCCTTCTTGAAGGAACTTTTTAAGGATATAGCATTGCTCCTCATATTACACTTCAAGACTAGGAACTCTACCTCAGTTTCCCACGTCCATAGAACATCTTTGTATGTTAGCATTGCCAGGTAGTCATTTAGGCTGTAAGATTAATTGTGTATGTAGAACTCAGAATTTGAAAGAATTCTATACTAATTTCACATCTATAAAGCCATGCCTGCTACTGACAGCCTCAACCTTCATGTGACATACCTGAACATTCTTTCTTGTTACTCAGCCGTGTACATTACTGTGTTTATGTATAACTTACATTTCTACTTGTTTAGATTTATTCCAGCTGCTCCATCTTTTTCCAGAGCTTCTAGTTATGCTGTACAACTTTTACTTCCCATATTGAAACATCACTATATAGGCTTTTGTATCCTCCATATCAACAAAAAATGTTGCCTTTTGCAGTCAAAGCCCTCAGGGGCTGGAAACAACCCAAATGGTAGTCTGCTGAAACAATATATCTCAAACGGACTGTTGAGTGTGAACAAATATTTTCTGTTTTTCTTAGGGCACTCTGTTGAAAGCTATTTGGCATTATCCATGTTCCCCTCTATGTCTCCTATCATAGGTAGAGGAAAATTGTCTTATTTGATATATCTAAGTCTTAAGATCTAAAGGTAGGCATTTGTTGTCTCTTTTGTCTAAAAGGCTAGCAAATATATACACTCTAGTAGTTCTTTCTTTTTTCATGTCTTCTGGAGCAATAAACAACATAGCTTGCATTCTTAGAGTAAGAGAATTTTTACATATGAGTTGCTGAATGTTTGAGTCTTTAAGTTCTATTCACAATTCTTTCCCTATTTCCTTTCCCTTTTCTTACAGCTGTTTTACACCTCTCACAGAACTGTCAGAGCAACATCCACCTTCTCTAAACTTCATTCTCACCTTAGAATTTTTGCTGACTGTCATACTCTATTTTGTTAATAGTGATTGTTGATTCTTTCTGGAGATTTTTTTCTTAATATTTTATTTTATTTTATATTTCATTTTATTTCATTAAACTTCATTTTATTTCATTTATTTTTTCCTTTCAGATCTCTATAACCATCCTGTTTTTACTGGGCACTTGTCTCTCAAAAATGCAAGTCTTTTTGCCTCAAATCATATTGTTATGCTTATTTTGCCCTTCTCTGCCATCATCTCTTAGATTAAATTAATGCTTCTATGAATTTCAAATTTCCTGTTACCTTTCCATTAAAGCCATCAAATGCTTCAGAACCCGTTGTTGTAAAAATAGGCTGTCTGTTAAATTTCATCCCCTTGAATTGCACTTGTGTCTCAGAGATGTAGCATGAATAGTCTGTTTCAACCCGATCCTCTTATATCCCACTTTTCCAGAGAGCTGCATGTTTGACACAGATTGAAACTGTTGCACTATTCCAACATTCACACAGTATTTTGTTAATTTCTTACTGCTTTAGCATGTAGTAGCCATATGATAATCAATGTCTAGATTTATAAAGGATGTAGCATTTAATTCAAATGCCCATCAAATATAAAAATTCCTCCTAGTGGCTTATTTGACTTTTAGTTTCATATTACATGTAAGCTAATAAGTCATGCCTAGGTACAAACCCTTCAGTTACCTGGTGCCATTAAAAGAATGTACAGCCTTTGAACAACAGTGGATTGAATGCACAATTTAGGTCATCATTACTTCCATTCCTGTTAAAAAGGGAATAATCTTCCATTAAAAACTCAGTGAATTTTAAAAAGAATAATGAGCATGGCCATCAAGGACCAGAACTCGAAACTTCCCTTACAGAAGACTGATCCAACCACAAAACAACAAAATAACTAACCATTTCTTTTCTTTATTCTCTCTTTGATCTACAAACAGAATTTTTTGAACAATGCCATAGCATTGAGAGGAAGAATGTGCTGTGGCCTCATCCTGGCTTATTCATAGCCTTTGCGATAGTGGCTAAGACAATCTTCTGGGAAATAAAAAGCAGGAAGTTTTGAAGCCCCTTAGGTAGAATTTTATTCCTGTTTTCTCATTTCCCAGATAAATGCTTTAACTGTTGGTAACTGCCTCCTTCCTCTGCTGTTTTCATATTTGTTAGGTGATTTCACAGCATACTGAAGACTTAGTCTTTCTCATCCCACACTTTCTAACAAGGTGACATGAAAGCAAAGAGGCCATTCATTTAGATTAGATTCATTTCAGGTTTAGGCTATATTTATCCTACAGAACATACAAATTTAACTTTGGAGGTTATTTTTCTCCAAACTCCGTCTATATACAATAAATCTCCCTGTAGACAGAGTAGAATGACAAGGCTCCTATTTCAGGTATGTTTCAGCTAAGTGGTTGAAGGCTGAAAGATAAATCCAGGCCTGAGGGTTGTTCTCTTAGACCTTTAGGTCTCTAGTTCAAGATCGAACTTAAGCACTCGCTTTAATGCACTTCTACTTGGAAAAGCACGTAAGCACATGCTTGCAGTTAAGCACCAACAACTTAGGGACAGAATTTTGCAATAAATCACCTTTTTCATGACTACTGACTCCAACATATTTTTTAAAATAAAAATGACTCCTGCACTTGAATTTTTCTGAAGCGATTTTAAACCTCCCTATGGTAATAAAGTATTTCCTACTAAGCTAAACCTTATTAACTTTCTCGGATTTCGATGTTGTATTTCCATCCTCCCTTTCTGGTTTGGAAAATTTCTGAAGTTTATAATTCCATTCACGTAAGTTTGGAAACCTGACATTATCTATTGTATTCAGATTACTGCATTACTGCTTACACTTGAAAAAATAATCTGGCAGTACTTGAAAAACTATATCAGAGTCATTATATAAATAACAGTAATATGCATGAACTTTTCCATAACACTGGATAATAATGTTTTTACAGATTGGGAAAGCCAGCAGATCAATAGGGACATTAAGTATTTGGTCTCATTTGACCTTTCAGTAGAACTACTTAGCCATCTTCTTAGCGTCTTGTAAAATCCATGCTATTTGTTTAATGGAAATCTAGCAGTTGTATTTGGGATACTCTGAAACAGGTGATCTGATCATTCTAAGTAAAAAAACATTCACAAGATACTGCAGCTGCAGAGATAATTATGCATTTACAAAATGCAAGTCCAGGTAGGTTCCATCTATTCTCTGAATACATGGATTCACAAGACAAGTCAAAAAAAATCATCCAAGTCAAAAGAAAAGCTCCTCTCCAGATACTTAAAAAGCAAGGGCAATCTTAGCCCTCTGAACTTCAATGGTTAGAGTTTCAGCCACTACCATACTCAACAAGAAGCTTGCAACAAAACAGATCTGTGCCTTTGATCTCCACATCCCTTCAGACCAGAAGCCTGAGGAGCCTCTCCCTTATCCAGGGCTCTAGCTGCACTTTTCCCAGAACATTCCTAATGTAGTAGGGTCCCTTTCACACTCTTCCCCTGTGCTAAAATTGTCGCTTGTCTCTTTCTTGTCTTTCCTTCCATCACACTGTACCTCCTTCCTCTCTATATATAGCACCTCTGTAAAGAGCTTCTGCAGGCTCTTTTTCCAAGCCAGCTTAGGAACTTCTGTGTGTAAAGGAAGACCAAAACTGGAGGGAAATATTTAAATGAATGTCTCCTTCAGTGGTATGATGACTATTTGGATTATGATAGAAACAAAACAGAATTCAATCTTTATCTGATAGACAGTCATTGAACCTGAAATTATTTTGCATACGAAGATGATTACGTTTTAAAATATATTGCATCCAGGGATGGTCTTCTGAAGTTGTCATGTTCATCTTGGTGAAAATCTAACTAAACAAGATCAAAATGCAACAGCTGAGGTGGAGGGTTTTATAACTGGCGCCAAAACAAATCTATAGAACCAGATTTTTTCCACCTAGATTGTTTCAGTCTAAACAGACTGAAAAGTTTTCCCCCTAGTAAGAGAGAAGCCATTAAATAAGCCGTTTTAATAGCTCAGTCACCCCCAATTTATTTGGTGTCCCTTTGAGATTATCGAGTGAAACAAAAATAGTACCTATAGAAAGTAATGAATACAGAACACACTTTCACACTTTCCAGACTTTCCCTCCATGCTGCTCAGCCTCATTTCCTTATTTTTTAATGATAAATAAATTAACATTAATTTTCGGTGTTCACAGCATGCCATATACATCAACTAGAAAAGAAAAAGAAAAATGGTTAGTAAATTCTTTTTAATGGAATGCAACATGTGCTGCCCCTTCTGTGAACTCAACATTCATTCAGGAAATTGATTTGTCAAGATGTAAAATAAAAATGCATCATTTCATCACATTTCTAGAAAATATGGGTCCAATCTTATAAGATGCAGAGAAGGCTCAACTCCCTTAGAGCTTTTCGATGGAAGCACTTAGCACCTCACAGTAACAGACTGATTTTACATGTCGTTTTAATGATCCCTTTAATAGTTCATTTTGCAATCTAGCAACACTAAACATTACAGCACCTAATGCCCTTGTTGGACCTGGCTCTGAGCCAGTTTTATGCTTTGCAACTTATTTGTACCCAACAATCTCACCTTAAAAATATTTGTTTTCCCCAGGATGCAGGTGTTGATATAGCTGCATTGTAGGTAGGATTTCTGGATCAGGCTGTAAATCAAAACATGGTGCTGACTGGAGAACAGAGTCCAGGCCTCAGGGTGGATCTGAACAGTCGTTCCCCTCCTCCTCTGCAGTGATCCTGTGCAGCCCAACAGTGGTCCAAGAAAAGCAGCTTGAACAGGCACTATAACGTCTGGAAAACCTTGCTAATATTGATTTTCATACAAGAAGGGTAGATATATCAGGCCTGACTTTCAACGCCTTAGACAAGTTTCATACCAATGCAACTGGGCTTTACTGAAACTTTGCTGGCATAAAACTGATGCAACACAACACACACTATGGCTTTTTTGCTTCCACTACGCTTTTTTTTTTGCAGTATGAGGAACATTGATTAAGTCTGACACATTTTGGAACATAATTGGTTATGACAGAATTATTTCTGGACTTCTGATTCATCTGGTACTATAACTTCCAAGAACACAGCATGTACCATCCCATCATTATTTTCAAATATTAATAATTCATTAACTTGGGAATGTATTGTATAAAGCTATTCTCTTATTATCTAATTGTATGTTCAATGTTTATTTGCTATTTTGCACTCTTAGCTTCACACTTCCTCTTTTTTGATGTCTCTCCAGTGACATCCACCAATTCCTTCTGCTAACAGTAAGGCTTTCAAGTCTGTAGCTTTCTTCTACAGTACTACGGAAAGAAAATCTATTTTTTAAATCTTCATCATCTTACTCCTCATCTGTTTGTACATCTTTCACATGTGACAATTGGACACTTCCAGATGCCAGAGTCCTACCCACTATTTCATTTATTCTGGAATTCATTTAGATTGGAAATATCTTCAAGCCAGCAGTTACACACACTATCAGCTTCAGCGAAGCATGAGAAAGAGCAAATGTATTGAATGTAGCACTAAAACATTCACTTGGAGTTTCAGAAAAAATCCATACATGTTATCTTTCTCTGGTCATTGTTTAAGTAGAAGACATATCTTGTCTTGGAATTAGGATGAGGAAATGGATATTTTGGTGTGCAGTTGGTAGTTGGCAGCTGCTCTTCTCTCTGGCTGCAGATCTGGACCAGCTGACTGCATCTCTGTGTTCCTGGTGTAAACATATGCCACAAGGTCAAGAAAGCTCCACATCCAGAAACCCCAAGATACTGAGAATAATTTTTTGAGCTTACTTATCATTTTTCATCAAAAAATAACGTGTCTGAAAACTACTAACTTGTTCCAGATATGAACAAGCAAAGTACCGCATAATTTGATGCGTAAAGAAACAGGACTACTGTTATTCTTATGTAGGATGTGATCTATTTCATGTGTTATTCAGCATGATGAAGAAGTAAAAATTAAAAGAGTAACTACAGCAAAATCCTGTGATCTTCACTTTGGCTTAACATAAGCTGGCTAGCTCCTGCCAGCTAGAAGGGAAATTATCTGCGTCAGGTCCCAGTAAAACCTGAGTAAAGGTCCTCAGAACTTGGCCCACAGTAATTCAGAATTTCCTTTCTATTACTAGTCCAATGATTTCAGGAAAAGTAGCAAGCAGAGACTGCGTGTCTTCTGTGGGGTTGTCGTGCAATTTTGAGATCAAAGACTTAGCAATCTTTAAAGACAGGTTTTCAGTGCCTTTGTAGTACATGCTAGATTCAGAATTTCAAGGTGATATTTTTGTATGTTGCCAGTTATCCAGATAAACAAGTAAGACAAACAAATTTGAAAATATGAAACTGCTTCTTCTTCACTTATAATTCTCTTCAACTGATAATCTGTCTGGTAAAACAGGACTGAGAAGTTTAAAAGGCAAACTGGGAATGGAAAGGATCTGGGACAGAGTGCAAAAGTGAACATTCCAGAGGCATCTACAACTTACACTTACATAACACCTCAGCTATTAGTCTATGAGGAATGTGCAGCAAGAGCTGACAGGTAATGTTTTGTTTCAGAGTAGGTAGTGGTTGGTATAGTGCATTCAGAACAAGGGATGGTGATGGCTGTGGTGTGACTTACACTGTCAGAACAAGGCTGTGGTGTGGCATTTGGCCAATGGCTGAAGTGAAAACTGAAAAGTGACAACAGTATCCTGCCAAAATCTGGTATTGTCCCACAGGCTTTTCATTTTATTCCAAAGGTCATAACATATCGTATTCAGCCAAATCTCCTTCAAGAAATTCCTACTCAAGGGAAAACACTTCTTGACAAAATAAGTGCTTTGCTGATTTTATTTATTTTTTTTTACAAATTTTCTTTGTACAGAAATGGGCTTGTAAAGTAATGCCTGTGTGCAAAAAGGTAAAATCCTGTGAAAAATGTGGTGCAGTAAATGGATAAATCTTGTAGCTCAGTAATTCGTGTCAATGTTTTACATAGGAGGAAATCCTCTGTGACATGTATCTGATAATGGAATCATTTCATATAAGAGTGCTTACTGTATGAGGGCTCTACTGTTTGCAGCACCATGCAGTGGAGTACATTAGGAGCATAGCACCAGTTTAATACCAAGCATTGAAGGCTAAGCCTTGCTTCTAGTTATTGCATCAGCAGGAGTTAAAGAGGCCTTGTTCTAAAAGTAAAGGCCAGAGTGGCAGTGTTGAGAACTAGCAAACACTAAAGAGAGAGGCTTTCTGCATAACTTGGACCAGATTCCCTTTCCACTGCCGTTTTTACATACTGACTAGTGCTTCTTCTTTAGAAAAACACTCTTCAGAAACCACGAGTTTTGAAAATCGGGTCTATTTTTCTGTCTGTCTAGGTTCTTTCACTTAATTAGCTAAGTGCCTCCATCGTACTAAGTACATAATACCTCTCATTATCTCAGTGAGTCATTCGGAGGTTGACTATTTAATATCATTAATTCATTAGGAATAAATATTAGGACTAAAATCTACATTTGCTCTGGAAGATGGAAACTTTTTTTAATTTCTGAGGTCCAGGTTACTTAACAGCATATGAAAACACTGAAATGGTTTTATAAAAAACCTTAAGAGCAAAATAAGCAACAGCTTCCCAGTGAGATATGATATTTTGCCTAATAGTAAGCAATAACTATCATTTATTTTTAAACAAACAACTGATGATAAGCAGGTAGACTAATTTAGCTCTGAGGTGGATTTTCTTCTCCATTTAACATCTCTCCTGAAATGTGAGGGTATGTGGGAACATTCTGTTGTAGTTTTTCTAGAGAAGGAACTTGTGTCTGTATGACAGTCTGGCCATATCAAAGCAAAGTGAAAGGTGTTTCCTTTTAAATGACCAACCAGCTTTGCCGGCCATGCAAGACTGGGCAAAACAATGATCTCACTTTCCCACAGTGTCATTTTGAGGGCTTATCACCTAATGTTATGCAGTACTGAGGAAACTCTCATTACTTGAACTTCTTTTGTAGGACCTTAGGGGCACCTTGCACCTTCCCCAAGACTAGGATATCTACATCTGCCATGCCTTGGAATTGTTCTGATTTGAAGTGTTTGCCAGCAATTTTACTTCCTGCTCATTTTATTCGTTTACAGTCCATGCTTACACAAATTTCTGAGTGAGTGCAAGACATCCTGGAGGGACACTTATGCCTATTCTACGTCACAGGAAAATTCAAGCTCAAGGCTGTGGCTGCGGCATGACAGGACAGGGCATGACCATGACCAGGGTTCTTCAACAAAGTTATTTATGCTGTATACGCTTTATGGTAAAGCTGGTGAGAAACCTATATGAGCTCCTTAGTAGGAGGCCTCATTGTCAAATATTCCAGGGAGTAATGAGAACTGTAAGCAAAGTAAATTTGCAAAAGCATGGCTCAGGGAACATGCTTTTTGCTAGCCCTCACTTGGACTCTCACTCTTTGCAAATAAGATGTAGATCCTTCATATCATATATTTTCTAATATGGATTTTCCTTTCCATCTGAGCTACAACTGAAACCACTGAGAGTATAGGTGAAGAAAATATTAGTTGCAATTAAGAATACAGCTACCTAGACTGAATGGAAATTTGGAAAGCATAGAGATCTGTGTGTACCTTTTCCTCATGTATGTCTTACCACTTGCTCGGAGTTGTGCCTATATGGGAAAAAAAGAACTCTTGCCCATTGGCCATGAGAAACACGGCAGAGCTCAGACAGTGTGGCAGTGTATGGGAGCATGAGGCATGCAGCGTTCCAGTCTGAGCTCTCTTGATTCCCTTCTGACTATGTAAATACCAGTCTCTCAGACAGGTCTGGTGCCTTCTTAGTTCTTCTTTCTACCAAATCTGAGCTCCATTCGTGAACAAGCCAGAGCAGATAATTTCAGAAAGCACTTCATTAGAAATATCCACATTGTGCCTCTAGCAGGCAACCTTTCATTTTCTTCTGATGAATGCTTCTGATCTTAATGCTATGATAACCTACTCTCCCTTCCTTTTCTCCCAGCAGACTTTTTCTCCTTTCTGCTGTACAAAGTCTATTTCTCATAACTATATTGTTACCATTACTTGCAGGATCTTGACTTCCTTCCTTCCTTCCTGGCTCCCCTTTTTTTTTTTACTTCCTTCTTTCCTTGCTTTCTTCCTTCTTACCTTTTTTCTTTCCTTCTTTCCTTCTGTCTTTCTATTCTTCTTTCTTTCTCCTATTTCTATCACTGTAATTCTTTTTGGCCTTATTTTCTGCAAAATTCTGACTGTCAGCATATCTGTCTGTCTTTGATCTTCTTACCATCCACTCACAACACCTTTTGAAAGCAACCTCAACAAAAGCGTTGTCTGAAAAATATAATGTTTTTACAAGATTTGTAAAAAATTAATGCCTGGTTAGGAATCAAAGACTCTCATCTGTTCCTCTCCTCCTTTCTGCCTCCACCCATGGAAAACCTGTGAAGCCCAGCCCACCCTTCCATAAGTGCATCCTGTCTGGCTCATCAGCACATGGATCTCTGGATCTGTCAGTGGGGATGGAAAAATGCAGGAAAATGAGAAGAATACTGGGAAATTCTGAGATGTTACTAATGGGCATGGACTCAGGTGACTCATAGTATGAAAGCTACTGTAACCGAGACAAGAAGAGGAAAGCACATATCCCAGTCAGTTCTGTTGTTCTTAAGACAAATGACTTTCTGTGTTAAAAAGGACATAATAGGTTCTTTGCTCTTATTCAGGATTCCTTTTAATCATTCTGTTATTAACACTGAAATTTCCTACCTTTGATCTTGATTTTGATACATGCCTGTACTGTGCTGTGATGGTCCTCACTTGATTTCCAGCCCTCCTTTATGGAACAACTGTGATTTATTTTATCTGTAATGTCTATCACATTTGCAGGACCTGATCACATTTGTAGTAAAAAAAAATCTGGATTAGAGGTGATGAAACTCCACCCAAACTTAATTTGAACTCACGCGCCCAGTTTTCCCTATTTATTAATGCAATGGTTTTCAAATCCATAATGTTACAGATATCCAAGTCAGCAGAGTTTGGAAATGGATTTTGATTAGCATGTATGGAATACAGATGCCAAAAATACATGTAGTGAGCCATTGTGCATAAGTATATTTAATAAAAACATTTCTTTTTTAATCAGAGTTGCTTTATTTATTTATTTATTTATTTATGGAATTGAGCGTAAAATTGCTGATGCATGTTTCCAGGAAAATCCCCAAGTTTTGTTTCTTAGCCAGAATCCTTTTGGACTATTTCTTTAAGCCAAATCACTTTCCTGTCATGCAGATACAAAAATTTGAAAGGAATAAAACCAAATATAAACTCAGTATTTGATAATGCATGAAATACTCCTTTTCTCACTTAACATCCCCATCTTATTTGTAGGTGGTTACCTACCCTATTGTCTGAAATCTCTCAAGATTCATAAGATAGACAGCTGGCTATCTTATGATCTGGAACAGGAATCAAAGTAATGCTCCCAGTAAATTACATCTGAAGTGTTTACTGGAAAATTAGCTCCTCCTGGGTAGTACAGAACTCCGCAGTCTTGAAGTGCCTGTGTTATAGAAAGTAATTCATTTATCAAAGGTGGCAATCCTGATGAGGATGCGATGTACTACAGTGGTCTGGGAAGATGGGATGTTTTTTTCTGCTCACTGTGCCTAACAATGCCGAAATGTTTTTTCCCTGTCCATTTACTCTAACAATGTGCCATTCTGTAACTCTTAAGCACTTAATTTATTCCAACTCTTTGGCCTGACCTGTAATCCCCCCTCTCCTTACCCATCTGACCCATCTGTGTTTCATTTCCCACTCATCAGCATCCAAAGAGCTAGGCCCAGGCCCTGTTTGGAGCCATTAGACAGAGATTGGCACTGTTCCCTCTTCCTGCACCACATCCTCCGCTGAAAAAAATGACCATCAGATCAGAGAACAGAGCCTGCTTTGTCCCCAGCAACCAAGATCTGGAAGCACTTTCAATCATTTGCACTCTATACCCACTCAAACGCATTAATGTGATCAACATTGGGCCTGTTGTGGGCATTTTTTCCAGCAAATAGCTTGCTAACATTCCAGGCATGTACTTCCCTGAAAACAAGACTGAGACAGGCCCCTGAATATTCAATTGGAAAATCACCAAGAGCAAGAGCTTAGCTTGGCACGGCTGGTGTTGATTCTTAATAAGTGACTTCCTAAAGCTGAGGCATGGGGCTTACAGCTTCAATGACTTGTTTGAAAAATATTTTGTAGGTGCCTCATACCACTTTATTTCCTGTGGTATGCGTCATATTGTGAGCTATTCTGAGCCAGGCTGTTTAAGCACACTAACATTTTTTTCCAAGATTGCGGTGTTTAACTAAAAATGTGCTTATACAAGATGAGCTCATAGCTATTAGTGCTGATGTAGTTTTAACTACTTGGATACCAATAGCCTAAGGCCTAAAACCTGCTGAAAAAGGGGAAAATCTAAGCAAAAAACACCTTTCTCAATCATTTAAGGGTTTTCAAAGATGAAGTAATGGGGAAAATATTTCAAAATTCAGCTTTTGTTGCTATAGGATCTTCACTATAGTAAATACATTTCAATCTCATTAGAAAGGTTCATTATTCAAAGACTACTGATATGAATAGATAAAGAGGTTTGGGGCATCCAGTTAAGGTTAATTTCTTTAAAGTTTCAGCCTGTGCTATACATATTTCATCAAGCAAAATCAGCTTTGTATGTAGCTCTCTAGAGCAGCTGGATGGACTGGGTACATACTAATGTTTTATTCATTTGAACTGGTCTTTCATTGACACTGCTACCATGACAAGGCAAGTTTGACATCTGAAGGGGGTCAGCAAAGATTTTTGTAAAGGCACTCCATTGAGGGGGAAGGTGTTTGGCTGTCACAACACTATTGTGTAGCGATGTGCTCTTGTACAGCTCCTTATTCTTCCAGCTGAGCAAAGATGGCAGTATTTTGCATGAGGCAGTTAAAATGTTGAGAGGTGGAATTTTTGGAGCTTACCTTGGCGCCGTAAGAGGGGTTTGAACAAGTCTATGTGGTATCTTTACAGAAGACCAAGTGCCTTGTTTCAAAGTCCATTTTAGAGTAACTACAGCTGCCTGGATCATATCAAGTTGTGTCTGGTATAAATTATTAGAAAAAAAAATTAAAAAGAAAGGGGTGGATATCTATATGAAACTTTTAGACCCTTTGTTCACTTTCTAGTCAAAAGCAGCATACTGACTTGATCTACATCTAGCAATTCCCTGTAGAAGAGAGAAAATGAAAATAATCACAGAAGAAAAAAATGGAAATAATTTCCAGTTTTCCAAAATATACTAAGTATGGAGCAATGGGAATGAGAAATGCAATGACTTGGAAATAACAGATAATATGGTCCTTCTTTTTAGCAGTATTTAAGAGACAGGACAAGTGAATTGTATAATAGCTTACATAAAAAGCGCATTTGCTTGAGCACAATTTAATTTCATACAGACTTCTTTTTCCATACTTCGGTATAAAACAACTGAGACAAAGTTTACAGCTAAAAATGTCAATAGGAATGTTTTACTGTTTGCATCAAAAGATCAATTTAAAAATTCTATTGGTTATACTGTCTTTGTTATAAATGCATATGTCTGAACTAAATTCAGACCCTTACATAACATAAAACCTAATAGTTTCTTCCTGAATTACCTAAAAAGTATCCTATGTAATTCTAGCAACTTTAGCAACTTTACCCACTCTTTTCTATGGACTCTGGGGAAATTTATGGCACTGTGTTAATGTGGTAGTACTTTTCGAAAGTGTTCAAGAGTATACGTCTGTGTCTGTTCATCAGAATCTTAGTTATGCAGATGACCCATAGGAGGCAAGAAACTAAATCAGTAAATCAGTAATTACTGTAAATACACTGTAAATCAGTGATTACACTTATTTATCCCCTCTTCTCCTCATTTTTTATAAAGAACTTCTTGAAGTGAATTAAGATCTTAGTGGATTACAGTTGTAGCTATAGCTACCCGCAAGCTCCCTGCAAAGTAAATTTCAAAGCTTCAAATCCATTTTAAAATACACTATGCTTATTATAGATTGTTTTGTAGCATAGAAAATAAGCTTCCCAATTTAGAAATGTAATGGGAAGAGAATGCATGTAATAGAATGTAGGAATAACAAACTCTGTGATCAGTCACAGTATTTGACCGTAGATCTGGTAGTGCAAGTAGAGTCTGCTGTAGTGGTGCTGAAGTTCTACAAGCATAATGTCTGAGCTGATTTGAGTTTTTTCCCTTATTTGGCCCCATAACAGAGCTTTAATGTTTAACATGGGCATAAATTCACTGTAGCCCTCAAGTGAAGACTACATATGAGAACTGAATAGAATGCTTGAATTTACTCTCCAGATTTTTCTTCCATGATCAAGTAAAGTTCCACGTAACTTTCCTTCCCAGCGTAACGCACACAAAATCTCAGGAAACAGCAGGGCTTAATTAGGACTCTGGTTTATAGTTTCACCTGAAAAAATACATTTTAAAAATCATATATGTTTGACTGTGCAGATTTTAGTCAATAAATTCTTGCTAATTAATCAGATTAACAGCACTCCTTAAAAGTTGAACCAAAATCACAAAACAAACCAAATACCCTATAAATAATATATATAAAGAACCATTCACCAATGCACAATCTGTATGTCTAAAAACATTTATAAATGTTTATTCTTGCTTTCTTCCTTTTTTTTCCCCCACACTTTATTAACCTTTCTCTTTGGTTCTCTCTTTCTATCTCTTTCTATCTCATTCTTTGCCTTCTCTCTTTTTCTTCTGTCTTTCTCTTTCTCTTCCCTTTTCTTACTTCCTTCTCCTCTTTCTCCCTTTTTCTTTCCTTTTCTGTCTTTCTCATTCTCTCTTATTTGATTTTCATTTCTGCTCTTTTTTTTACATCTATTTTTCTTTATTTCAGACACTGTGCAAAAAAGTCACCTGAGAGAGAAATAAAAGTTCAGTAAATAGATCTAAAAACTGTTTTTTGTTGGCTTCTTTTTTGGAAAAAAAAAAAAGGTTGTTTGGTGATGTAACACTTTTCTTCTTCTATCTTGACTTTAGATGCCCATTTCAGAATTTTAACTACAAGTGACTGCAGTTACTCTCCACCAGACAAAAAGTAAAATGTAAAGAGAAGTCCTATTCAGTCTTTGTATTGTCCCAGAATGCTGAAAGCAGTAATCCTCAGTGCAAATTGTGTCACTGAATGCTGCACTGCAATCTCTGACTGTCTGATGTAGAGTTGATGACACAAAGGCAGGATTATTTTGAGCCTAACCTCTGACATAAAAAAGTAAAATAAATAAACAAATAGAAACAGTCTGGGCTTGTTGGATTATCATTTATGACAGAGCTACTTGTTTAAAAGCAGTGGTGCAAAACCACAAAAAACAACATCACAGCAACTTATGAACTGAGAGACTCTTAAATCAAGGTATATATCTTTTTTGTCAAACTCCTCTGAATGAAACATGAGTGACAGCATAAACAACTTGTCGTACCTTCCTTTAGAAAGGAGTAAGTGATTCTTATGGTAAAATAATTTGTCCACTTTTGGTTTTAGTGAAAAGACTGTTTCTTCATTGTATACAGATGTTGTTCTTTTAGATCATTGCAAGTCTCTTCTAACATAGGTTCATGGTATGTATAGAGCACTTTCTATTATACACAAGTAAAGTCATTACTATTTCCATTCAAAGTGTTATGTTTAGAGAATTTTTATTGCTTTCCTAATATCATAGGATCATAGAAATGCTTGAGCTGGGAGGGACCCTCGAAGGTCATGTACTCCAACTCCCCTGCAATGAACAGGAACATTTAACAGCTACATCAGGTTGCTTAGAGCCCCATCCAGCCTGACCTTGAATGTCTTCAGGAGTGGGGCTTCCACCACCTCCCTGGGCAACCTGTTCCAGTACTTCCCTACCCTTATCATAAAAAGCTTCGTGATAATATATGAACTTGGCATACGAAAATTTCTCTGCACATTTTTAACAGTAAAAATTCAGAAAAATATTACTATAATCAATTCTGAGATCAATAAATTAGTTATTTTGAATGTTTGTGATGCTGAGTTCTTCTCCATTTTTCACTGTTATTTCAGCATCATTGTAGCCTTTTAAAACGCCCATTATTCTTCAGGTTCTCCTCAGTCTTTCTGTATTCTCTCTTAGCTTAACTAATTTTCCAGTGAGGACTTGGCCCAAGGGAACCTGCAAGAGGTTCACAGCATGGGGTCCTTTTGTGATCTTATGCAATAAGGTCTTTCTCAGCCTATGCATATAAGACACGTAAGACATAACTTTAACATACAAAGTCATTGCATGAAGACAATCTCTTTTCCATTATATTTACAATTATTTTTTAACATAAAGGCAAACAGCTGAGTGTTACAATCAAGATCATCAAAGAATGTAAAAGATTTGAGGTAAACAAGAGAGGTTCAGGTGTGACAGAAAAGTAGAGTAGCAAGTAGTGTTGATGTAAATGACTCAGTCTGTGGCAGTGATCTCAGCTCTGTAGTTATATACCCAGTACTAGGAAAAATAAATCTTTATTCTGTGGACTAAATAAAATCAGGACACCAGAAAGAAAGAATCAGTGGTGACCTTTCCCTTTACACACTTGTGAAGGATATCTTAGGCAGAGAAAAATGGGCTTTGCTTCATATATTGGAAGAGAGAAAACTAACTGTAGTGATCATGTCAGGATGAGAAGCTCATGATAAAATAAAACATGAGTGGCATCTTACTTGAAGCAATGTATTTATAGGAAAGAGAAGTATTCACTTGCGTACTAATTAAAGTGAGACTGATGACACTGCATTAACTTTTGCCATTCAGAATGCAAAATCTCTTTGGAGAAAAAAAATTAAAAAAACAAACAAACAAACAAGCAAGACAAACCAGAGTAATCTGAAGTTCACTGACTTTGATAATACTGCTGCATGCTGAGTTCTCTTCATGCCTTTGATAAGCCACACAGAGAGCTTTCCCAAAGGGAACGGATCTTCACTGTAAGCAATAGGCCTTGCTGCATCTTAATGGCACAGATATGAATAAATGCAACCATGCAGTCAGTACAAAAAAACCTAACAGTGTTTTGGAGAGCAAAGAATGTTCTGAGTACAGCTATGTGATTATACTTTATGCCCTGAAAACAGTGCCGAGCCGAGAGAAATTTGAGTCAAGCCTGGATCTGTAGCAGCATCTGTTAACATAATCATTGGTTTATGATATGGGACACAGTTACAATTGGTTTCTACAGCTAATTACACAAGGTTTTCATTTGCGCTAAAACTTTCTGCTCTCCTTATTTCACCAAACTTTAATCTTTTGTACTCTTGTAAAAAATAGGCCAGGACTCAGAACATGAGGTGGAAGCTGAGACTGAAGTGGGACTGTGTCATCAAACACAGTAGTATGTAAATTATGAGCTAGTGGAGGAGTGAGGCAGGGTAATTTGTGCTAGGAAGAAAAGCCTTGTTAGAAATTGTGGCAGATCTTGAGGAACTGTGATGGTTGGACAAGTGAGTCACTTTGTTCACTTGCGTAAATTAATAGTACATATTTATTTCCTCAATATCTGTATGTCCTTCTGAACAAGACACTGAGATCAATTCATTATACACTCTCATTTCTGTACTGGTTTTGGGGGACACACGAATGACTTTACTACCACGCTTTCCACAACTTCAGTTTTACACTGAAGACACTCAGATGCTAGGCATTGTGTAAAAGTGTGTAATATGAAGATAAATCTTGCTTGTATTCATGTTTCTGAAAAAATAGTGTATGTTTTGCATTATGATAGACATGTTAGAAAGACTGACCAGAGATGTTTTAGCACCTGGGTACCCTTTTCATATACATACAAAGAAAGAATGCCAGGATACAGCACCAGTAAAAGGAATAGGCCTCCAGTTTTCCATCCCAGACAACCAATCCTAGATGCTCTCTTCTGAGAAAGATTAAGCACAGCCACCCTAGTCATCTCCAAAATCCCACACTTCCCTCCATTTGATATCTTCTAAAAATAGGTATTACATGTCAGGCATACCTCTCAGTCCATCCTTACTATGGTCCTACTCATCTGCACTTTCACCAGTCCTTTGCTGGATGCCATTAACACTGCACTTTGAAAAGAATTAAAAGAAGTGGCAATATTCTTATATGAGAAAAACTAAGAGGACTTTGCCATTTCTGAAAAAAACATGCATGAGGTTTCCTTTTCTTTTAAATTTTGTTGTCAGATTGTCCATATCAGTTCTCTTTTATGACACCAACACTTCTGTTATTTAATTCATTACAGTTGGCAAATTCCTAGAGAAAGAAGACTGCTAATTATTTTATCTTATACAAATGCATATACATCATTATTTTTATTATAATAGTGAATAACATGTTGACTAAGAATAATAGTACAATAAACTTAACCTAAGTAAAGATCTTATGTTTTGTTGACAAAATATACTTTTTTTTTTTTTTTTATCTTTCACTTGTAATTCAGTTAGTCACCTTTTATTTGGTAATAAAGTCAGGTAGTTAAAATACTGAGTATTGCAGACTGATTGGGTGTGACTTGGCCAGGATATACGATCTTCTGTGGCATGACTGTACTCCAAAGACTGATTGACATTGGTGTGATGCTACAAGAAACCTTAATGTAAAAACAGGAATTATCATTAAAAAATTCTGCAAGCTTGAAGTTATTTCTTTTTTTTTTTTTAACATACATTCTCTCAGAAATTAAATGTTATTATATTTTTACTGGAACGTAAATCATACTAGTACCCCAACGCTTAGTTTAAGGTATTCCTCTGGCTTACATGTCTCAGAACTTTGTTAATAATTATGGTCTTAGAAAAATTTTCCTAAAATACTCATAGTTAAGTACTTTCCCTCTGGTTCTCTATTTTTCTTTTTCAGCTTGCTCCTTATAATCTGCAAAGGGACAAAGGTACCAGTCAAGAGAACTTGCAGGTGAAAAGCCATATGCAGTTGGCAGCTGCAGAAGAGCAAATATGACTTTCATATTTTTTAATCATGGCTGCAGATGTTCTTAGGATAGTATGTCATAATTCAAAAAGAACAGAAACATGAAATTATGAAATTATCAGGAAAATACAGTTATTCATAAAGATTAAACACTTCTAGTTTTTGCTGAAGATAATAAAGTAGCACTAGAGGAAATATTTCATTAATACAATAATCATGTTTCCATTCAAAATCAAATCATTTTATCTGCTCTATGTAGCTAAGACAGCCAACACTATGAGAAAAAGATGTATTACTCACACAAGGCAGATGCAGATACTTCAATATAGTTGTATCAATAAGCTCAAGACCTCATATTAAACCAGTGTAAATTCTGAAAATTTTGCTCAGAAGACAAAAACAGAATTGTATGCTGGATCTGTCTGTTATATTTTGACAGCAGGCACTTTGACATGACAGTCCTCTAGAAATCTTCTCTTGGTATACATCACTTCAACTGGCTCTGTGCATCATTAGCGTTATCAATTTCATTACCATTTTCTTAAAATACTGTATTCTCCTTTATGTGACTACAAATTCTTATGTAAATAAACACATTCCTCTTTCTTCTTCCCATCTCTCCCTCCATCTCACATGATTCTGCAAAGCTAAATCCACATTTCATAGACTGTGCCCAAAGGATCATTTGCTAACACTGCATCATTTGCTAACACCTTAACATACTAAATGTATGCCATGGCTTTCACCTCTTCCTAGTCACATACAAGGGTGGATGAGGTACTCTAAAAGTTTTCATGGAACCTACAAACATAATTCTCACAAAATAAGAGTAGGAGATGGCACACAACCCATATCCTGGAGCAAAAATGCCAACAGAAGATGACCCAAGATTTTCAGATAGAAACCATGTAAATAAAGTGGAAAGATATGGTACTTTGTCTAGAGACAGGCGACAATCCATATTCTATAAGAATATGACATCATTTTCAAGAGAAAAAGGTTGTGATAAAACCTGAGGCCTAACTGATATCTGTCCATTCCATTTCTCATGATGATATTCACCTGTGTTGTTTGAGGCCCCCTTTGAGCTCACACTAACAAGCCATTCTGCTTTGTGCTTTGGAAGCACTATATAAAGATATTGCCCCTAAAGACAGGTACAACAACTTCTGTACTTTCTAGAAACTCTGTGAAGTTTCAGAACAAAAGTGAGGGGAAAAAAAAAAAAAAGAGAGAAATAAACCTATACTCTAGAGGCTCCCTTTAAAAAGGTACTAAAAGTCTCAACAGAATTTCAGGTGCATCTATTTGGAGGTAATTTAATAAATTGTCTCGATACAAAGGTTTTTAACTACTTAGTGCCTTTCTTTTTCAGCATGCTTATATGAGAAAGGTTTGCAGCCCTTCCTGTATCTGGGAAAGAAAAGAGAGATGAACTGTACATTTGCAATGTTTTGTGATTGAGTGTTTTTGGCAGCAGCCTACTGAACAGATGCATGATATTGTGGACTACAGCGCTATCAGCACTGAAAGGAAAGAGGAAAGTGTCTGTTATGAAATTTTCTCTTTACTATTTGTGTTATTTTAAGGAGGAAAAAAAATCTTTGGATGACCATATCATTTAGATATTGGGTTGTTCAGTATACAGTCTGTAGCTGTACTCAAATAAATAAATAAATAAATAAATTTGGGTAGACTTAAGCTGAGACATGGTCAGATTCTGACAGGTGTAGATTGGTATAACTTTGAGGAATATTGGCTCACACTGAATCTCCGGATCAGGCTATACATAATTGAACATGCAGACATCATGACTACTTGATTTAACCTTGGTTAATGTATCTGAGCCTGCAGTATTGCTTAGGAGAGCAGAATAAGTGGTTTTGGATTTAACCATTAGCTTTTTGCTTTCTGATTACTCCATTATTACTCTGTTAAACTTTGACAAAGCTTATTTTTATTTTCTGCCCAGAAGTCTCAAACTGTGAATTGAGCATGACATTTCACTGAGAGAAAGAGTATAGATAAGTAAAAAGCAGACAAGTGTATTAATCTTCTGTAAATTCCTTTGATTAAAAAAAAAAAGAATTAAAATGCTTGTAGATAATGCGATAATTGTACATTATCTGCATATGTAGATCTAGAACAGAGTAGAAAATATCCTTGTTAGTTATCGCATACAGGTGATGTAGAGGCACAGTATTATCCTGACAGAACTAGCACAATGTTTTTTACGTACGAGGTACAAGGATCAGTTCTGACTTGCATTTATGAAACTTTCTGAAAAGCAGAAGGATAATGGGTAAAGATGGTTGGAATTTTGTAGTTGTTTTTGCTGAAAAAAAATGACTCCATAATCCAATATTTTGATGACAGCTCGTGTTCCTAACAAATAAAATGTGAAATATAAATTTTCAATGCCAAATTTCTTGTTTTTCATCCTTTTGCATGTAAATTAAAAAAATACATAAAAAAGTAAAATAATTGACACTTTTCATTGTCTCCAATTCGTTTTTGTTACATTTATGATCACTATACAATGGTGTAATCACAGACACCTTTCTCAGGGAATAGTATGGAACATATGCTGAGTTATAACTGAGTTAAGTGGTAGTAAAACTAGCACAAATAATCAGCTATTCACACAGATGATCAACTATGGAAAAATTTTACCATAGAAAGGGAGTAAATTCTTATCATTTCAAAGGTTCTTGAGGAATACAGGCATGTTTATTATTTCTCTAAACAAAATGTGTCTTGTTTCCCTGCAGCTAACATACGCAAACTGTAAAGGCAAGTTTTACTCTAAAATTTTCTCTGGAATCATCTTGGGAACATCTCCAAACTGGATATAAACCAGAGCAATAGTATGTGGCAAGAAAATAATGGATGTAGTTGACTCAGGTCAACTTATAGTTCTATCTCTTCCCCTTTAATAGAAGACCAACCATATGTAATCATGAAGGAAGATAAATTACTTCCTGTCTGCATTTTTTTTCTGGAGTGGTTAGATGAATTTACTCTGGGAATTCAGTAAAAGAATGTAAAGAATGACCAATATTTTTCCATCCACACACACAAAATAATACATTAAAGGCAAAACGCTCCATTTACTGCATTGGCAGTTGGGAGATTTTGACACAGCCGGGAGCTTTGAGCTGACTTTCTCCTGAAACATTTCATATGTCTCTTTGTGGATAATATTATTAAGAGGCCCTGTATAAGGGTTATTTTGCACCTTAGTTGACATGGTGCTAGTCAATTTTATTGCTCTTTGTATCTCACAGAATGAGGACAAATGGTAGCTATCAAGCATGTAGATGGACAATAAAAATATAGATGGCAAGGGACCAGGTTGCGAAGACAACAGGGAAAAAAAAAACAGAATAGATAAACATTGGGTTGGGGTAGGAGAAAGAGAGAGGGATGGGACAATATATTCTTCTTGTATTTTGTTCCCAGCAAAGTTGTGCTGCAATTTACAGTGCTTTACAAGTATTGCTCTCTTCATTACTCTCTCCATCAGCAATAAGGAGATCTCTCCTTTTTCAATGAGTTCTCTAGGAAATTACAAAGACCTTGAAGCCAACTTCCTCCTTCAGTCACAAGGCATTCACCCAGTTCACCTCAGGCCTTTTCCAGCCTCCTGGAGTTTCCATAATTTACTATTCTCTCATGGTGGCCATAGTAATGGAAACTTTGTTGATAAGAAACAGCAGTGATAGCATCAAATCTATGTATCTAGTGCATATATGCACCTGTACATGTCCTTCCCCTCCCCCCCCCCGCCCCAATCTCCCTGCTCTTTCTATGCATCTTTTCAGGCTATTAGGTCTACCCTTGGAGTACATACCTTGTAATAAAGCTCCTATAATTATGGCTTACCTTTGCATAGCTGTGAAAAGACAGGCAACTTCTTGCTGTGCAATGTCATGTCCTGCCTTATTGGTCTGGACCCTCACTGTCTTAAGCAGAACTGAAAGACTTTTTTTCCCAAATCCCAAACACAGGAGCTGAGTTGCACATGGCTCAGGCACTGAATGTAATCTGAAGTCTGCTTGGAAATATACAGCCTAAGAAAATCAAACAATAACTAATCTACATGGCCCAGATAGTATAATTGCAATGTGCCATTCAGCAATATGCAGACTAAACAGAAAGGATGACTTTGGATATACTTTTTTATTATGTTTCTACCCAGGTAAGCCTGCCCAAAGGGACAGGAATGATACATGTGTGGATGATTGTATAAGTAAAACTCTTTTTTTAATCTTACTACAAGCTGAAATCATAACAGAGAGCTTGTTTTAGGTAAAACTGTTTGCAGACTAGAACTGTACACTTTGTGGGTGAAGGATAGAGTCAGTGAACAAAACCCTGCACTTTCTGGTTGCACTGACTAAGTTGTGGGTACTGGAACTTCTGCACTGGGTTTTCGTTAATTAAATGCCTCACTCATATATTCTTGGCATTTAATGACACGTGGGGAAGAGCCAGGTGTATTATTTCAAACCACTGTCAATGGTTCTGTCACTGAGGCTAGATTGCCAGCTACTACTTTCTAAGAGTAGTAGTCCAAAAATAAAATCAATTAAAAAAGTTTTGGGAGACAAGTATGGCCTCACACTTGAGGGCAATAGTCAACCTCTAACTACAAGATATTAAAATGATACTTTCCCAGGGCAAAGAATAATTTGTAACTGACTGTTCTGAGGTTTTTTTCACCTCTACCATTGAAACAGCTGGCACTGACCACTGCTGATGATGGAGAGCTGGTATATATGGATCTCTGGCTTTTACAGTGAAAGACATTTTTATCTGCCCCAGGGAAAAGCTGTATAGGCATTTATGTCTACAAGCAAATTGATCTTTATCCCGAAATGAATACTTCAGACTTCACTGGGATTCATTAGAATGCTGTTTTTGGCAAAGATGGACTTTACCTGTGTCAGCTGATGCATAGATACCATTATGGCACAGATGGTATATGCATATAGTTCTCAGTCTGCAATGGCAGATAACATCAATTACAATATAAAATTTTACATTGAAATATAGATAGATTTATATGTACAATGATGAGTGGAGATGAAAGGGCAGGGAGGGGATGGGTGTGAGATGGACAACTACCTAACACTGTTGGCTCCTGCATAGGCAGATATGTTGCTTCTATCCTATTTGTCAGAAGGATCTGATTGTAATATAATTCTCATCTACCCTATCTGTGATTCTATGTATGTTATATATTTTGGTCCATTTTCTTCTGTTAACCATTCCTGGACAAATATTTTCAATGAGCTGTTGAAAGTGGTCTCTAGTTTGAGTAGACAATTCAGCCAGTGTACTGGACACTTGGCAGAGAGTCTTTTTCAGGGGACTTGGACTTCCAATGAGACAAGAAAAAAAAAAAAACTTGGAAGAATGAACAGATGCTGGTAGATTGGGACAAATACACTGAAAAGAAAGTGTATATTTGTCTGAAACTGAAATGGTGTAACATATTAATTTCAAGAGTCTGGAGCTCAAGAAGTGTTCTGTTACAGTGTTACTGAAATGGAGAAATGAAAGAGAAAAGAAAGCAGGTAGTGGTATTTGTCAGTGATGCTGTGGTAAATTAAAAGGCTGAATTTGTCTCTCCAGTGTTTTGGAGGTGAATAAGCTTGATGTCATTCAGATCAGAGGTGGATACTTTCTATTTTTCTATGTTTATTATAAGTTACAGGCTAATGTTTACTAACAACATGGGTTCCTTTATTTCTAGGAGGTGAATTTAAGTTTTTATTTAATAACTGTTCTGTGACTAGGAAAACCCATTAGGTACATCTTGATAGGCATATAAAAGGACTGAGTTTAGAAAATTCATACAAGAAACTCATTTTCATGCTCTGTATGCAGTCTGGCACTTCTTCCGTATGCTTTCAGGTCTGAAAACATGTTGGACCTGACTGGCTAAATCCTATTTCTTTTGTAGTCATATATGTTTGATCAGTAAACTTGTAAAATGCCTTCATAATAATTTTCCACTAAGTTTTGTGCAAATGTAAATTACTACAGTGTGTAAAGATACAAAGAATGATGTGTTTTCTCTACTGATCTCAGCATCTGATAAGAAAATGTACTGCATTAAAGACCATTGTTGAAAGATTTTTCTTTTTTCTTTCATCATTAATTAAATAAAGTTTTAAATCAGTCATTTTGAAATAGCCCACCCGTTCTCCTTAAACAGTCTGGAAATAGAAAGGCATAAGACAAAGACAGCAGTCAAATATTTGCAAATTTGTATTGGGCATTTGCCCAATTTCTATAATGACCTGATTCGGAAAAACATATATATGTGTGCACATCTCTCTAGAATACATATAATAGTAAGACTCAAGATTGAAATTTTAAAACTTGGATGAATTAGAAGAGGAAATAATTTGTAAAAGATGGTAGAAGGGAAGAAAAACAACCACAAACAACAAAACTAGTTGACAGAGATAAGTCTATAATGACCTGAATCAGACACAAGGTGAAAACAACTAGCTCACCTTTCTTCAGTAAGATTTCACACCATTTTCTGAATAAACCTGAAATTTCATAG
>NC_034409.1:150894256-150960875 GCF_002078875.1 Numida meleagris | reverse complement strand
TCACACCATTTTCTGAATAAACCTGAAATTTCATAGGAACGTTTTACAGAGCACCCCAGGAGGTCTCTAAACTTGTTAAAATATTAAGAAAGACAACTGTTAAAAGAGCAGTTCTTAAATCAGCCCTCAGGTGAAATATGAAAGAAGAGCTCCTAAGGGTTCAAAGTAACACTGTTGCATTGAAACATGATGTAGCTCAGTTCATTTAGAAAATACTATAAACTACTTTAGTATGAAAATTTAGTAAAGGAATCTTTCATTAATAGGAAAGATTTGACTGCACTGCAAATAAAGTGATGTTTACATAATTTTGAATGATCTTTCAAAGATTCAATACCCTTTTGCTGTGGTTCACTGTAAGCACCATATTAAACTTGCCATTTTTAATAAAATTAAATTGTCATAATTAAGTCATTACATTGTGTGAAATATGCTTACACTTTACACAAATTCTCAATTAGATCTTTAACTATTGCTGAGGTTTTTTTGTCTTAAACAAAAGCTTTTGCACTAAAACACAACTCCAAGGGGTAGTTGTCAGTATGTGTTAAACTTAGTCTGAGACCAAATTCTATCAGGCTTAAGTGTAGCCAAAGAATTTGTTTAATTGCAAACAAATCTCCCTGCGTTCATTTATGCCTGACCAATTATGTATAAGGATACATCATGAATACTCCTTCAATTCAAGATCCAGCTTTTTTTCCTGTTTACAGCTTTCAGTGGTTCAAACATTATTCTGAGTATTAAATGTTGGGGTTTTTTTTTTTGTTTGTTTGTTTGTTTTTACCTTTTATAGCAACAAATTCAAGAACAGGTTGAACAGATTTCCTCATAATTTCTTCTATTTGTTGCTTTGTTGTCATCATTTTTATTTTCAAAAATGCTGTTAACTTTATTCCCTCAGTCCTAGAGCCAGGAGGACAGGTGAGATGTGCTAGTACTTTGCTAAGCCTGCAATTTCAGGGAGCTTGGCTGACAGTTACACCTTTCATGTAAGTTTTGAGGTCAGAGATGAATAAAGTAAGAACTGCACGTAGAGGAATTCCCCTTGAGAATTCTTCAGTTGGGAAGCAGTGTGCATGATGAGGATGGTGGCCTACTGGCGTGTTGTATTAACCATAGACTGGCCACCCAGCACAGCGCACCTGCAACAATTGAAAATAACAACAATTCATATGAAATACTGTAGCAAATACAGAGGGATGAATTTTATATCGGTCTTGGTTAAAATTAAATATTTTAATTTAGATATATAGCATGTGTAAGGTATGTTTAAATACTTCCAGACAGGCTTTGTAGTTTGGATTTTGTAGAGATTTCTTATTTGCTTTAAATGCCTGAAAATAAGGAGCTTTCAAGATGAAAATATCTTGCTTTCTAATGAGATGGAAATGATGATTTTTATTCAGCTCTTGTAACAAATTCTGTATTGACAACAGTAAAAAGGAACTTTGGAAGTAGCAGAATAAAGCTGATTGAGATAAAGGAGGGATGAAAGCTGAGGGAAGGAGGAAGATGAAGGAAGTATCTATCCCCACACGTTAGCACCTCTTTCCAGGAAAGTTAATGAATCTTAAATTTGAGATCCATTTAGGCAGTCTTAAGACACACTATGACATTTTTTCCATAGAATTTTTAGGAGAACATTCTTTGTGCAACATCAAATGTCCTTGTAATAAATAAACAAAATAAACAAACATATCTGCAATTGTTTTAAGACAACACGTATGCCCAGTCTAACCCCTTTTTAATTCTCCATTTAAATTGTTCTTGGACTTTCTGTATATTTGGAATAATACTTAAAGTAATTTTGTTCACTTGCATTCAGAGGAAAAAAAATCACAAACTGTTTTTGTAACTTGAGTGAGGAGAAATCTAGAGTTTCTTGCTTTTTGAGCTTTTGTACTATTTAAAAAAAATCAAGAGAACAGAATTTGTCTTGAAATTTTGATATACACCTCACAGTAAATGGGCTGCGGCTCATAAAGTAATCCTGATTGAATGATTTATCTTCTGGAAGAAATCCATGTGGATAAAGTGGCTAGATAAGAGAGGATGGAATAGCATACAGTAGAAATAAGTTCTTATGCTTTTTGTAAATGGCATTCTTTTGTTCATTGTGTAAAATATTCTAACAGAAATGTTCAGTGTACATATTAATTGGTGGGATTTAGGAGCACCAGATACAAAGCCCACACACATCACCTCTGATTGGCTCAGAAATAAAGTTTAATGGAGTATAACAAAATAATATAATGCTTTATTTCTGGGTCATATGAGGAACATCTGGATAAATTTTGACTGGGAAATTGTGTAGAAAAATAACAGACCTGCCTCTGTGGAGTGTTATCTCAATAGGTAGCACATTAGAAAGCAGCTATAAGGAAAACAGGATTGGGTCCTGTTCCTATTTCTAACCTTGGAGCAAAGTTTGTTTAGTGTATTAGTCAGAAGACAGCAAATTGGCTTTTGGGCAAGGAAGCCCTTTTTAGCTGAAAGTTGAATGTTCTGTCCATCTTAAACATCTTAATGCAAAACATTATTTCTTCCTACAAAATTTCCTGGCTCACAGTGATGAAAACCTTTCTTCTATACATTCTTACCATTGGCTTAATTCAGGAAAATGCATATCTTTGTACTAAAGGCTGCCCCTTTCAGAGTAGTACTTAATGTCATGACTGAGTTTAAGCATGTGGTTAAAGCAATATATTCATTGATTTTGCAGGAACAAACACACACTTCAAATTAAGCATCTGCTTGAGCACTGTCTTTCAGAGACGGGATTGGAGCAACGACAGTCATAATTATACTAAGTTGAACACAGCTATCTTATTCAGATTCCTTCATCCCTCTGATTACCAATAGTCTGAAAAAGTACTGCAGCTCTTTATCAGTATGACTTGTATTTCACACATGTATAAAGCTTCATGTCTGTCTTTGTAATCCCTTTTACAGTCCCTGACAGAGTTCACTCGTGAAAGTCGGAAATAAACAGAAATTTGGTTAGTACAGGAAGCTTAGGAAGTGTTTGCATGGTCTGCAATTGTGGTCATCTGTATCCAGCCAGAGGGGAACCTCTAATTTACTAGTTTATGTAATTGAATTTTTGACTGCTGCACAGTGAATAGGGTTTTTTTTTCTTTTGAGAGAGAGAGAGAGAGAGAGAGAGAAATTAATTATATCGTATGCAGGCTGCAGTATTTAAATAAGCGAATAGTGGTCTATTATTGACATTTCCTCTTCTGGAAAGAAAAGAAAAAAACTTTAGGAAAGACTCATCTGTTTTACAAAGAAATTACTTCCTATAATCAAAATTTCTTTGCTATTTAGCCAAAGAATTTGAGTCTAGTGGGCAATCATTCTAATGATTTTAAAAGACAACCAGATGCATGTTTCAGTTAAAACTTTATTTTTCTCTGCCTTTCTCTCTCTTTTTGGTAATTTCACCGTATGTTCTTTTCAAGTGAACAGATAATTATTAACAAGCATCTGAGAAACCGAAAAGCAATAGCTAGTCCTGACTTGGAACGCTGCCACGGAAAAGAAGCAACCCAGGTACATCATCTCCTTTTAAACCACACTTAGATGGACCTCAATTAAAACAAAGGAGAAAGAAAAGTTATTTGTGGTAACATCTATAAAATATTAAAATCTCTCCGGATACTTTCAAAGGGATGAAACACATGCTTCAAGGACTCTGCAAATGACAGTCAAGTACAGATACAGAAATATGCTAGAAGGAAGGAATAAGGAAGGCCTGGGGATTAACTCTGTGTTGCTTCCAACTATATACAATTAACTACACTCAAGCAATCAATTAAAATGAGAAATAGCATTTTACATCTAATGTTAAAAATGAAGTAACAATTCCCAAACCTTTTCCTTCTAAGAAAAACTAACTATTGTAACAGGAATTAAAGGATAAATGACTTTTTTTTCCAGGCTCTCTGCATTTATGTAGGGTGTTTCATTATCATGTGATTTTACAGCACCCAGATCTACTGCCCTTAAACTGCGTGTAGGAGGTTTCTTCAGAAGAAAGAAGCCCTTACAAGCTCCTAACAGTCATATCTATTGACCTCTCAGTCCTCTGTCTGTTTTGTAGACAGGCTGTCAAGGAATGCTTTAGTTGCACCAATAGCATGAAGCTCAGAAGCAGCCTCATATTTGTCAGTTTAAGAGTGATTTAGAGGTTGGAATGGGACATACCACCAGTTATACTCTACTTCAAACTCAGTCAAGTTCAGTATGATCGTTTGTCACTGCCAATCCTTACTCAACCTAATTGGTAGAGGGATGCTGTAGACATTTTTCCTTCTCTCTCTGTGCATTCTGCTCTTCTTAAGTGTAGCCCATCCCAAGATTTCCCACTTTCATTAATAGAAAATACCATTGGACTTTCTTGGTTTTATGCCAGAAGTATCCGGATATGTGGAGAAAGAAAGCATCTTTTCAGTTACCCTCTCTCTTACCTTGGTTTTTCAAGGCATTATATCCAGGCTGGCTTTGAAGAAGCCAGGGAGGTTCTTCCCAACAATCCACACGGTATGACGTAATCAGGGCTGAGTGTATTTCTCAAGTGTATAAAGTCATGCATTGGCTCTGCTACAAAGGCTGTAGGAAACAGAGGAACATGTTCACAGCTGACTACCATACAAATAAGTATCTGGACCCGACTTGCAGTAGGAAAATTCTTATCAAAGTAACTTGAATTATGGAGTCTAAGATGTCACAGTATATCATTTTCAGTACCCTCAAATAGTGCATTTTCTTCTTGCAAATGTAGTGAATGCATTTGGATGTTTATCTCTGTGTGTAGTAATATAATGTCTCCTGCCATTCACAAGGGGACTGATTTAAAGCCCTTTAAAATCAGAGGTGTATTTGTATTGCTTGCATTGTCCTACGAATCCATCCTCTGAAAAATAATAGTGAGAGTTCTGTTCCGTTTCATTTTAGACAATTGTCCAAAACCAAAAATGTTTCTCTCATTTTATCTGGAGCTTGCCTTCTTGTGATTTCTAGAAATCTAGAAATTTTGTAGTCCAGGGATATGTGCTGTGATTTGGTATTCATTCAATTTTCATTCTACCTGGGCTGAATTTATAGCAATTCTGATCACAGATTATTTACATGACTTGTAATTAACTTTATCCTGAGCTTAATGGCAAAATTCTCAGGTAGTTGACAAGCCTGACCCTGTGGAAATGTCTCTTTAGCCTTTTGAATAATTTAATGTAAAACAGGACCATTTACATTCTCAAGCTAATTTGCCTGCTATTACTGAGAACAAAGTTTCTACCAGTTATTGATCAGGAAGCAACGGAAATAGGTAAGTGCATAAAATGAAAGTAGAAAATAAATAAGTAATTATTAATGATATAGGAATGGAAAATGACATGCTTTGATCTAGAGAACTACTGCAATAATCAGTTAGTCTTAAAGAGGAAATAAAACTAAAATCATCAGGAACCCATAGGAAGTGTGATTTAATTCCTGTAAGATACATAAGCATCTAAGTCAGCTGCTGCTAAGTATGTGCCTAAGTATTTTCCAACAATGCGCAGGTAGAGTAGGGCAATTAATGGAATCATAGAATCACAGAATGGTTTGGGTTGGAAGGGACCTTACGGAGACAAATTAGTTCCAACCCCACTGCCATGGGCAGGGCTGCCACTCACTAGATCAGGCTGCCCAGGAGCCCATACAATCTGGCCTTGAATGCCTCCAGGGATGGAGCATTGACAACTTTTCTGGGTACACTGTTCCAGTATCTTACTGTTCTCACAGTGAAGAATTTCCTTCTAATATCTAGTCTAAATTTACCCTCTTTTTGTGTGAAGCCATTACCTCTTGTCCTATCACCGCACTCCCTTATAGAATGTCCAACTCCAGCAGAATGCTAAAGTGAATATGGTTCCCAAAGACACGGTCTCAGACCAGATGACTGTCGGAAACATTTGTTCCTTGATTGAAGCAAAAAAGTGCATTCCACGTAAGAAGAGCAGTTGGTGAGAAAATGTATCTAAATGTACATGAAACATACTTTTATTCTGTCTTCTTCACCTAAGTGCTTAGCAGCACATACCTGTGACAAACAGCTCTGAAGAATGTAATAAATTTGGTGGTAGAATTGGAAGAGGGACACATTTAAAAAAATAAAAACTGGCAAAATTGAGATTTCATTTCCATTTAAAACTGACTTCTTAGTATTTGGTGTCAAAAGCTGTGACTGGCCTTGGGTTGAGTAATGGTACACTCCATTAAGAAAGCAGAAAGCAAGTGGATGGGTTTAGTCTATTACAGTTGGAGGTATTTAAAGTGAGTAGAGTGCTTGTTTATTTTCTTAACAAAATAGATCTAAAAATATATATACATATGTTAAAGGGATAACATTCAAACTCATCTCAGGCTTGAACTGACTGAAGGAAAAAAGGCTCTATCAGGAGATATGATTTTGTCCTCATGCCTTTGATAAAGGTTTCCATCTTCATGACTGTGCTTATTCTAGTGACAGTGATTACTGATGAGACTCCAGCAATATTATATGCTTTATATGAAATGTGTTTTTTTCTCACAGTCTGTTAGAATTTCTCTGTTTTTCTCAGTCTGTTATAAAAGAAGTTGCATTCTTCAGCTCTGCATACCTGTTGAGGATGTCACTAGCATCCTGAAGGAAAAAAAAAAGAAAGAAATAAGAAAAAAAGCTGCTACTTTATCTTTGAAGTGGCCAGGGGAAGTAGTTAATTCCCCATGGGTAGGCACAAACATTCCATCACTTGTGACATGTGTAAAGGTTGCTGTTCAGAGCAGACTCCTTTCAGGACCCATTTCTTCTGGGCACTTACATTTCTAAACCCCTCAAGAGGGTCGTACTTGTGAAAAAGAGAGTCGAAGCTCTGGTGTCCTAGTCTAAGATTATACGAGCATTTTTGTGAACAAACTTTGGATCAATCCAGAGTTGGAAGTGAACATGAAAAGTGTCAGTAACTCTTTTATAAGACTTTTTGTGATGCATCTGATTGACCCACATTACGATGTACAATAGCATGAAAGAGTTAGCAATCAGTGCTAATGAATACATGTACCTACCTGATTCATATACTGGGCATTACCCCTTACTAATGCTTTTGTTTTGCATTCATTAAAATTCCCATCATGTCACAAAATGCTGAACATTTACTATAACAAAAACAAAAGCAAACAAAAAAATGAGACACATTTATTGCAAATTTCAGTCAAAAAAGATATAAATAAGGAAATCACATAGCACAGGCACATTGTCCCCATCCTACTCTACTTCAGTTCACTAATTAATGTTTCTAGAAAAGATATTTACAGTGAGACCTCAAGCAAATACTCAGAGCTTGTGGCACAATCCTTCTCTGTCCTCCTGCCTTCCCCTTCCCCCACCTGCAACAGAGACGGGTTACTCATTTCTCTTTTCCTTTAGAGCCAAGTAGGACTTAGAGAAATTCAGTCCTTGTGGCTTAGATTTATATAAATCATTTCACAAATCTTCGTCTCAAACAAACATCTTATAAAGTTAAATTGATACTTGTTTGGAGAATTTTAATAGAACTGTAATGGAAATGGATTAGATAAATATAAGATGCTAGAAAAATCCTGTGTATGTTAGATTATCTATCTAAGTAACATAAAATATTTTGTTTGCTTGATTATTTATTTATTTATTTATTGCTGTAATGTTATGCTTGAAAAACTTATCTGGATATGAAGAGCACCAGTTTTTATTCCCGAAAAAACTGAAACTTCAGTCTGAGAAGTTTGTAGCAGAGACTACCGTAACTATGATCTACAATTATTTTTATGATTTTTAAAAAGAAATGTTAATTTGAACATTGTATTGTATTCTTTTAAACAAGTTAAAATCTATTCCCTAATACATTAAAAAATAATTAGATGACTAAGTATGTACCACAAAAACATTTGCAGTTTGGCAGAGAAGTAATATAAGAATAAATGTTCTTTTAGTTCTGCTTCTCACATATAATGACTTGGAGATATATTATGATGGCTTTATTTGTATTAATGCTTATTCAGTAAACATTCTTATAGATGACCATATGGTGCATTTGAGTAGGGCAACATATTCATTGAGAATGAAAGGACAAAAAGAGTCAGTTCTAAGGAGGCACTTGCTATGGTATCATAAAAAGGATTGGGAAATGCAAAATAGACTTGCACAGTGGCAAGACAAAAAAACTGTTCTACGTGTAACACATTACCTCAGAGCAGGCTCAGAAGCCTCTCTAGCCTTTACAGATGTCATTATCTGTAAGAATTCAGAAATATTGGATCCTGGAATATGAAGAGAATAAATGGCCAGCTATGTTCAGGAAAATGACAATACAGACAAATATTTCTGAAACCTGAAAATTATACAGCTAGAGTATCAGCTGTATAAATGCATCTTTTCCTCACACTGAAAAATAGTTTATTATTATTGTTAAATAAAAACCACACCCAAAAACATGTTCTACTTTTGCTTCTAAGTACTACCTCAGCATCAACACTTGTGTTGACATGTTGAGGGTAAGGCTAAACTCAGGAGAGCTCTTACTTCTATTTGCTCAGCTATCACGAGATTTGTTTGCTGAGATGAAATCTATCAGACTGAGCCCTCCAGGGCGAAGAAATTATTAGTTTGAGGATTAGTGTGAGGATTCCTCATGGGTGTAGGTACAGGAGTCGTGCTGCTCACACCTTCCATGCTACAATAGCAGACAAATATGAGGATAAAGAGTTTTAAGGAGGATCAATTTCATGAACATGGGCTCCAAAACCGGGCCTACATGCCCCTTCAGAAAACTGGACCTTGGTCCAGTGCTATGTTGCTTGCCACTCATCATAGCCAGATCACTCATTTCGTAGGTGCTGTAAGTCAAGTGCAATGTTTCCTTGTTTGCTCAAGGCAATGATAAGTTGGTACTATGGGAGAAGAGAAGCTAATCATCCTGATTCTTAGTACTGTACCCCAAGCACTCATAAATATCCAAATGAATCAGGTTAATGCTAGATATACAGTAATAATTATTGTGAGAAGGGAAATGCATAAAAAGTTTTTGATGTGTTTCCCAAAGCACAGAAGTCAAAAGTACTAATGGAGTTCTAATGCCTGCTATTGAATTCAATCTAATAACAGATAAACACCTAGAATTACATTTCATTCAATATGTTTTCTATAAGTACAAATACTGGATTCTGCATGTTCTGTTCCACCTGAAGTGAACACTGGTGTCATACTACGGCTGCCCTTCAGCCTCTAGCATCATTGTGTACAATTTGTTTTTGTTTGATCCTAAAAAAATATGGATAACAAACAGAACCCCAAGCCAAGAGACCCCCAGAACAATCAATTTCTTTTTTTTCTGAAGAAGAACAAAAATAGACTCTGGCTGATCCTCACTAATTAGTCTTGTTGAAAGTGTAGCTTTTCAAAGTGACTTAAAAAATTGGCTTTATTGAGGGGAAGTCCACCACATGCTGTCTGGGGAAGCCCAGATTTAGGCATGTGATAATTTGGAGCTCACTCAAATGATCTACTTCTCATTTATTTCACTTCATGATATGACTCAACTCATTAAATATATAAGACTTAAGTTAGGTCCAAGAGAAAGTGTTTCTATCCTGCCAAGTCATCCTGGGATAGAGCTCTATTATCCATCAACCTTCTAAACAAGGATTTCCTTCTACTCAGTTCTGAGTAATAATTTGGAAGTGAGACATTGGTATTCCCTCTGAATGACTGGGATGAGCTCGTGGTTCAGTATGAATCATTTGCAGAGTAGGTACATTAGGAGTGGGCAAATAGTGTTATAATTGATTTTCATTTTGCAGCTGGAGTGTATATTTTCCATTTGGGTCATTTGCTTAATCAGCAATAATTCAGACTTCCAGTGAATCACACCCTTGTCAAAAACGATCACAGGAAGAAGAGGCTGAGCAAGGATGGCCACTCATTCTCCCCGGGGCAAACTGCCTTATATTAACCTTCAAAATATGCCGTTAAATATAAAATTTGAGATCTTGCTGTTTTTTTTGTTCCTTGGAATGGAAGCTGTTGCACCTGCTCTGTGAAGGCAGCCACCAAGTTCCTGTAGTTTTCAGCCTCCTCCAAGAAACATTTTCAGAGACCTTCACTGGAACAATCCCATTTTTCTCTCCTGGATTCCCTCTGCTTCCAGTTGGAACACCATAAGTTCCTAAGATCAATAATCTTGAAAAATAGTAGCTAAGAGATTCTCTTTCAAACTGAAATTGGCCAAATGAAACTAGCTAAGAGCTGGCTCACAGTCTTTTTAAGCACAATTTCCATAATAGAGGCTGAACTGACCTCTTAGGAAAATACCTTTGAATGCTACATTATACATTCTCTAATTCCACCCATTCTGCGTTACAAGGTCCGTAGAGCCAGAATCTGGGCCAAAAACTATACTCATAAAATTCCCTTTAAGTACTCTATCCAGTAACTATGAATTATAACAAAATGGTGTCTGGAAAGAAATCAGTCACCATTGTCAAAGATGAGGCATCTTTTCCATTATGATCACGGATATTTTACACATAAAATGGCTTAAAAGAGAAAATAATGATGTCAATTGGAAGTGAGTCCATATTCAAGAGTCTAGATTAAGGGTTCATATGTTTGGAAGCTGTCACAGAGTTAACAAAACAACAACAACAACAACAAAAAACACCAAAACCAACACCAGCAAAAAAACCCGACAACTCATATATAGAGTACTACATATACTTATATACATATATATCTGTATATACATAGACATATTCCCTTTTATTTACCAGTAGAGCTGCTGTGATTCGTGTAAGTATTTTTTTTCAGTGAAATAGATCACCTTTGAAGGATTTGTTTATATGCTCCACTGACTCTATCAGAACTCAGATTTTCACTTGACTTCAGAAAGATTAGTTCATCTCTTCCTCACCAGAACTAGATTCTCAAAATTTAAGTAAAACTTTTTATTTTTTCACACTAGATGATGGACTTCAGTACTTCCTGTTTTATTTCACATGCTGAACATTAGCAGTGAGAGAAACAGTACTAGTAGCAGTCAGAAATTTATATTTTAGAAGGAAGTTGATATAAAATCAGTAATGGTAGGATAGAAATAAACAAGAGAAAGGGGAATATATACTGCTATTGTTCTAGGTCAAAGGAGAAACTTGCTAGAGAAGTCAGTAGGCCTGGGAGAGCTGGAGACCTGAAACTGCAGGTCTTCAGAGTCCTGGGAGCACACTTTGTTCCAGCTCTGCAAAGTGACTATGGGGAAGGGGTTTTACAGATTTATTCCTCTCCTGTACAGAGAAGATGATAATGTTATCTTTACCTTCTTTGCTTGTTGTCATCTAGAGCAGAGTCTAATTCTCATCAGCCAAAGTACAGAGCTGAACGTACTGTGGCCCAGATTCAGTAAACTAGCTCTTTCTAGCAAAGTTCTGGCAATACAGTAACAGGTATTTCTTCATTCAAAGCCCAGTTCTGCAAGACAGGTGAGGACTGTTTATTTTTGTCTTTGCTTACTACCAAAAACTGGTATTGGTTAATACCTTGCAAGCTAGATCTTGTAGCCCTTTCATGGAAAACTGTTTTGGGTGAATGTGATTTTATCAAATACACAATCTTGACATGTTCATATTATGAACATGCAGTAGCAGATGTTACTAGCACTTCCATGTTCTTTCTGCTGGAGCACTTGAAGCTGGTGACTGCTGTACACCAACAGAATGCCAGGAAAGCTAGGCAGAAAACTTCACTTAATTGCTATGCCTCTTATTCATGGAAATCTTTCCAGGGCAAGAAGGGAAACATTTTTCTACTTTATCTGAATTTGCTCAAGAGTTGAATCACGTGTCATTAGCAGAGTACCTGACCATGGCAAAACAAATTCTAAGAAATCCTTTATTCAGAGTGACCTCTGGTTCAGCAAAGCCTTGGAATTTGGATGACCAAGGGAAGCATTTGGGAGGTATTCCACCCGGACCGTATTAGCCAACTCACCACAAGAACTTCCTGTTTTGGCTGAATCCCTTCAATCAATTTGAGGCTGCTCTTTAAGATCAATAGGAGTGAGTTTAAGGATAGCTTGTTTGCCTTATGTTTGTGAAGTGGTTCTTGTAGACTGGTTTCTCTTTCTTACATCAGAGCTATTCTTGTTTGCTTTAAGATTTTAGATTGTTGCTAAATTTACGAAGAGAAACAGAGCATGAAAGAGGTAAAAAAAACTTTTATTCTAAGTCTCCTGTAAGCCTAATGGCAAAATAATCAACATGAAACAGGACAAGGAAAGGTTTATAAGAGATAAAAAATTATAAAGTAGAGGATGATCTTCTAGCTAGACTGCATCTAAACAATAATATGCTATATAAAATCTAAAATAGACATATATAAAATATTCATAAATTCTCTTGAAATGAAAATTGCAGAATTTACGATGTAAATTGTTAATATAAATACGATATAAAAATGTAGGGAAATAAAAAGTACTATTTGCTTTTATACAGACCTTGAAAAGTTAGTTGATGGAGGAAAACAACAGCCACTGCACAAAGACATTAGTGTCTGATGCAAAAAAGCTGGTGAAAACTACCTCAGTAACTGAAATGGATTTGCATTCATGGCTTTCTAGAGGTGTAAGTAAATGAATGATTTCAGCTACTGGAAAATAATATTTGTATTAGGAAACTTAACATTTGAATAGGGAAAAAATGCGTGCATTTTATCTGGATCAGATCACTGCATTCTATTTAGAAAATAGCTATGAATTTGTTGTTTTTCTCTCACAGAGAATCTCTACTTTTTCAAATATGGATAATGCATAACAAATGTTTAATTGTTTTGTGTAGCCCCTGACCTCTTAATCTCAAACACAGCGCAGATACATAAGGCTGCTTAGTGGGAGGAAACAGAGATTTGTTTGATTGAAATGAATGTTTGATCTCTAAAAGGACATTTAGGCTACCTGGAATACAGTGACTATCTTGTTCAAAAGTTATGCTTATTAGTATTAGGTAATTTGTATGATCTTTGTGGTAGGAGCTTTTTATCATTGCCTTCTCCTTAGGAAATTTAACTAATTTAACATTAACTAAGGTTTAACTATAAAACTAGTGTGAAATACATTTTATCTTATTTCATAGAATCATAGAATTAGCTAGGTTGGAAAAGACCTACAAGATCACCTAGTCCAACCATCCACTTACCACCAATAACCCCACTACACCATGTCTCTCAACGCTATATCTAAACATTTCTGGAACACCTCCAGGGACGGTGACTCCACCACCTCCCTGGGCAGCCCATTCTAGCACCTGACCACTCTTTCAGAAAAGTAGTATTTCCTAATGACCAGCCTAAATCTCCCCTGGTGCAACTTGAAGCCATTCCCCCTCGTCCTGTCACTAGTTACAAGAGAGAAGAGGCTGACCCCCAGCTCACTACAACCTCCCTTCAGGTAGTTATAGAGAGCGATGAGGTCTCCCCTGAGCCTCCTCTTCTCCAGACTGAACAATCCCAGCTCCCTCAGCCGCTCCATTTATTGCATTAGACTAGGTCACTGAGGTATAAAATGTAATACTTCCTCAAGCATGGGCCAATGTTAGTTTAGAGGGTAAAAACGTTCTTTCGAAATACTTAGCTGCAGATACAGTGTTGGAAATGAAGCTACATTCCTTACTTCTTTGGTGACTGATTTTCAAAACCTGAAATGAAGATTACCATCCAAGAAAGGATACCTGCGTTAAGGATATTCAGCTGCTAATGGGTGTGACCCAAAGCCTACCTGATTTTAGATGCAACTAATTTGTGATAAGGCTTAGAGATAAAATGTATACGTGATGAAATATGGATATGACACTTGGTATGAATACACAGACTTCTTAAATTGAAGAAGGGTGAAGAGCAGAATCAACCTTATCTTCCTGTCTTCACTTTCACCAGGGCCCATATAGGAATGTATGGGGTATAGACTTGTATGGAAATTATTTGAGATGATAATATGAAATATATCATATTATATCGTGAGTAATGGTAATTACTCAAAAAACATATAGAGAGAGAATTTTATCTTAAAAGCAACAGTGGTAAACAGTTGATACTTTTCCAGTATTTAAGGTTCCAGTGCATTGCAACAATCTTTTACTTTGCATAAGGATTAATTTTTACATTTCAAATGGACACAGATGAACTATTCAAATGTAAGAGTATTTGTGTAAGGTGTTAAGGTGTTTAGAAAGCACCTTGATTTTTTTTTTTTTTTTTTTTGCTTTCTTTTTGACTTTCTTTTTGACTCTCAGGTATGCTGATAGTCCTTTGCTCAATTGAAAACATTGTAAAATGAAGCTTTAAAAGATACATGTGAATAGTTCCATGAGAATATTACTTCTGAAGGGGCATCCAACTCATACAACAAAAAGCTCTTTTGTTCAGGTCCTATCATAAAACATCCAAAACTGGTGGGACAAGAGCTATATTCTGTTATTCCCAGGACATACCTGGGAGTTTAGTGCTCCCTAATGTGGCTCTCACCATCCCCTTTTTATCCAGGCTAGCCCCATGGCAGAGCTCTTTTGTCTCTCCCACTTTGTCCAGAATTAAACTGGTTTGCAGTTTTCAGGCAAGACCATTTTGAAGCTCTGGCAAGTGAAAAGAGAGAAAATATTCATGTGAGATCACTTCAGTTTGAACTTTCACATTGACAGAGATGCTTTACTTCTTTTGACTTAAACTGGATAATTTTTATTCTGGCATATGATCACACCTGTGTCATTTTAGAAGGATTTGCTTAGGTTTGATGATGTTACCACAGATCATAATCTGGTTTATAAAAGGAAGCTGGAATAGAATTAAAACTATGGAGTGACTATTCTGTTTCTCACACATAGCTATGGAGACAAGCTATTCTCCAAAATACAGCATTGCTTCTAAAGCAAAGTTTGTCATCAAGAAAATAACTGATGACAAATGCAGCATTACTGCCTGAGTCACTGACATGGGCCATATTTCCTCCGTGCAGTGCATTATGAAAAACACAGAGCTAGAATCATAGCTGAAGCTGAGAGTGATAGAGAGAGATTAAACCAAAGCTTTCTTCAGAGAGAAGAGAAAAAAGAAACTCAGGAGACCCTACCAGTGTAGCACGTGGCATTTGCTTGCTAACTTTCAACAAATGGAAAGACATGGAAAATATGAAACCATAACAAACGAAGCTGTTTCTATATTAGGCTTTTGTTTTAAAAAATATCATTTAGACTTGATGTATACTTGATATAATACTGACAAATTTATTGCAACACAAAACCAGTTTGGTTTTTTTTTATTTGTTCATTTTGTTTTACAACAACAAACACTCACTCTTACGTGGGGAGTATTTGACTTTCCCTTGAAGCTCTGCATAGCTGTAAAGAAGCGTGGCTTTCCTTACCATTTAGTCTTTCTGACTTACACTTCTAGACTTCTACATGCTGCTACAAGCTGCATTTCCAGCTAAAATCAGACATATAGAATCCTTTTGTCCCCTGGACAGACCATAAGCCTCTTCCAGGGTGTTTCTGGTATTATGACTGCATTCCTTTATTTTAATGTTAAGGCTGAATGGACCACTGCCAAGAAACAAAATTATTCCAGTGTCCCTGTATTGCTGCCAGATCATCTAAGCCAACGACTGAAATACAATTGCAATTCATTTTCCTTCTTTCTGTAGAGCTAAAGTGGACATGAATCGCAACTGTTGTGATCTAGTTTATGGACTATCATTCCCATCTCACTTAACTCTTACAGATACATTTTCAAAGTGCAATAGTAGATGTTCTTTCTGTCTGTTTAATGGAAGCTGTGTGCCCTAGATTTCACATAATATTTTTCCTTCTTTATAGAGTTGTAATTATTGAAGGTTCTTTTCAAAAAAATGTAATAATTAAGATAACTGGATTCTGCTCATCATTTTGCTACTGTAAATCTGAAATAATTATATCGATTTTGCTGGATGTAAATCAGCATAATAAAACAAAATATATACTAAAATCCATTCACTATTATTCAATGTGCCACCTACACACACTTCAAAACACTATTTGTATTATTCAAAAATACTTTGCTTCATGGTGGGGTGCTGAGATTAATCTACTGGCAATGTAACTGTGATGACACTGAGTGAGTCCAAAGACCAGTGTCACACATCATCATGTACCTGATTCTAATAAAGGACCCCCTTCTTGCCTAGGGACAGAGTCAGACTCCCTGTCAGGAGGCCTGAATACACATATGCTCAACCTTATATAAATATTTCCTCCAGATCCTACCTATTTGCACTTCATGGTTTTTCTGTCAAGGTTTCTGTGGGCCCTCGTAGAGATTATTTCTCCAAGATGCAGCAACAACATGACAAATGAAAGAATATATCATTTGGTCTTCAAATTGTACCTGAATTAAACTCTTTTTCCTGGACAGGAATTAATAGAAAAAGAAAAACATTTCTGACAACAATTCTGCCCTTAGTAATCATATAAGACAGTTCAGATTCAGCATTTGCTCAAGAATAGCTCCTTAGAATAAACAAGATCTGAATCACTCTTGCTGCTCTAAGAGAAGTCATGTAGTAAACATAAACTGTCAAGCCAAAAATTATTTTCTGCTCCTTCTGTACAAGTTTTTTAATTGGTAATTTCATAGACTTCCACATAAGAACATTTGATTGCATGAAATAGGAACCACTTTTTGATGGAAGTATTAAAATTCAGATGCATTTGGATAACTAAGTATTCGTTTTGGCCTTCACATTCACTAATTCTGCATATACACTGTATTAAAATTGTTATGCATGCTGTTGTATGTTTATACATAAATCAATTTAGAAACTACAAAATGAATGATACAATGAGATCTAGCTTCTGTTAAACACATTAAGCATTATTATGGAAGGGATATTAATGAGTGCTGATATTTCAAGGAACACTTTCTATTTAGAACTTCTCTTTATGTAAATACATGGATCTTCTTTTATCCTGCTAGATACCCTGTGAATTCCAATATAAAACCACAGGTTTGTTAAGATATGATATTGGGCCCTAGATCTCACTAATGTGTCATTGTAGCATACTTGTCTATTCTTTCTTTGGGTTTTGAGGCCACTTTGAAACTGAGAAACTAGGTATCTAAGAAAAGGCATAAAAAGTGTGTCTGTTTCATATAAAACACTAGGTGAATAAACACTGGAAATTAATGTGAAGGTTCTGTTGTAGGTGTACAATTATATTAAATAATATCTGCTTAATGATTCAAATTAATAAGCATAAATTAAAATTATTTCCCATGCAAGCTTCTAACCCTGAGTGTTCTGTTGTTTTGTTTATTACAACTGCAAACGAGAAAAAAAAAGTAAATATTTTTCATCAGTTATGAAATTCATACTTTTCTGTTTTGCTTTTTGTTTCTTGGTCTGTGAGTAATTAGGAGAACACTTTATCTGCAAGCATGCTGGTGGACACTCACTTTTATGGAAGAATCTACCTTTGCATGTCTCTGAATACAGGCAAGTTATTATGCATATTGGAGTTACAGAGCTCAGTTTTGTTCAACTAGCCAGACACTTCTGGATTCTCTCCATTTGTTATTATTAATGCCCTAGTTAAGGAGAAAGGATCCAGTTAGTCAATTCTGGCATCTAACATGCTCACATTTAAGGAACTCCATGGACTGAATTCAAACTGCAAGAGCCTAATCTTGACACAATTTCTATGGGACTTTGCAAGACCTCCAGAAGGAACTTCTGCCCACTGTCAAACAACATACCTTGCCCCACTCTTATTTGAATTACAGCTACATCACTATTGTCCTTGCTCAATTAACTATGCCAGGAAAAGTTTCCAAGCTCTGAAACTCATTTATTCTGTTAAATAGTTAAAGTTTGTGTTGAGCCAAATGTCTGAGTAGATATTCAGACAATCTCTGCACCTTGTATGGGATTAAGCACAGGATAAAAGCCCCCTTGTGAAACAGTCTAAATATAAGTCCCTGTTCAGGAAGGTGGAGAGTTCAATTGAGTGCTTGTTGGCTATTCTGTGCAAGTTGGATTCTCATGTCGAAAGTTACTGAGCAAATGCTCAGTATCAGTACTGATGACAAAAATTTGAGCCTGTTAATGCTTTCATTTTTCACATGATAATCTTTTTAAAGCAAAGAAAAGCTAGACCGATTATATTTATATGACAACAATATTGCAAATGTATTTACCTTGGTTATCTTCCACTTTTTTAAAAGTTTATTCTGCATCAATGAACATCTGTATTTTACAGTGTTTTCTTCAAACAGTTAAACTTATATTTATATGTATATATTTTTTTCACTTCAAATACCAGTTATCTCTGTTCTTTGGCTCTCAGCTTTGGAACTGTGTTTCTTCTTTAACTTTATTCTGATCACAGGCTCACCAGATAATTGAAATGGGAAGGGTCCTCAGAAGGTCTCTCATACAAGCTATTGCTCAAAGCAGGGGCAGGTCTGAAGTCAGAGCAAACTGCTCAAGACTTTATCCAGTCATTCCTTGAAAACTTTCAAAAATGCAGAAGGCAAAACCTCTCTGGTCAACCTATTTGTACTACTCTTCCCAATTTAAATACAGCATGGTTTTAAATTTCATTTAAATAAGTCAAAATAATCAACAAGTGAAAGAATTCAGACCATTTCTTTGTTGTCCAAGAAGGCAATAAAAATGTTTGCTTACGGCTTTTCTTGCACTTCAGAAGCATATGATTTTACTTCTTTTCCTTGATTTATATTTAGCCCTTTTCAAAGCTGTTTAGGAACACACCTTTGGGAAAGAAACAGAGATCATCGACTTTCCCATTACAACCAAGAAAGCTGTAAAAATATTCACCATCATTTTGCACAGTTTGAGTCTTTCCACCCAGTAATGAAAAGGTTAAGACGTGATTTTATCATAAAATGAAGCCATATTCAAGAACCAACATGCAGTTCAAACTGTGAAGAGCAACCAGAATTTTTCCAACAATGTCAAATGTTTGCCTACTGAGAACCTCCAGTAATACAGGGTTAAATACAACCTTGATTGACTCTGTACTGTATAGTATACTGGATTATAATATGTATTTGTTGATGTCATCTCAGTGACTGAAGTGATACACTGGCTCAATGAAGTATGTGGCATATTTATAGATTTGGAAGAGTAAAAAAGCTTATAGTTGTGCTGCATTAGATGCAGAAAATAATTCAGTAAAAGTAATTAGCAAAAAATGGACAGGTCTCTGTCCATTTTTGGAACTCTACTACACTTCGTGAAGCTATTTTAAGTTCTGTAGGAAGTTAATCCTGCTCTGACAACTTGACTAAAGACTGTAAAAATATCTTTGCCAATAAAGGATATCAACATTTCTAATCTACTTTGCACCGATAAAGAGAGGGAGGGGGGAGGAATTCATTTTCATGGAATAAGATGGAGGTGAAACAAAAAACTCTTTGTCTCAAGAAATATTGCACCTGCATTAAGTTCACTGTTGATTCCTTACTCGAAATTTGATTTTTTCCTTCTCCTCCTTCCTTTCATTATTTTCAGCAGTGAGGAATGTGAGGCATGTAAGTCATCCTTCTTGTCACTGGCAAATTTCTTTCTTCAGCTATGAAAAAGAATAAAGCTTCCTCACCTAAGTTACCATCAGCAAGTTGTCTCAGCAATGCACCTGTACATTCTAACACTATATTATATCTTTCAGGGCTTCATATTCATGCAACAGACTTGAGAGATCCATTTACTCCTCATCTAAAACCTAACGTTAGGGTTCATATTCTGAAAAAAAGGTCTTTCAGAAATATATGGTGGTTTCTAAGCAATGAATAAATGTAGAAGTATTTTATATTTGATGTAGAAACTTTTTTTCATGAAAGCAAGAAGCTACAACTTCCATGGTACTCTCCTTCCCAACATGACCTTTAGAGACTTCAACATATTGCATTTAACTTACCTACTTTTCTTACTAATTTTACATTTTAGAATGGAAAGTTTCTGGTAAATCTGTTTATACCTGTACAAATATATATTATATATATTATAGTATACACACACACACGCACACACACACACACACACACACACAAATGCATCTTTAAAGTCCTCAGAAGTGTCATCTAACTGGAAATTTACTGTAGGTATCCCTTGATGGATTTTATTTCTACAACACCATACTATTTTATATTATACTTTATCATTATTATTTATATTATACTGTTGTATATAGAGGGAGAAGTTTGACAGAGGACGTAGTGAGGACTAGATATTAATCAAGGTTCATAGAAGTTAATGGCAGCTCAAATAGTAAGCCTGAGCCTTCACAGTTATTTTAGTAGTGTCTCAGCTGAACTGAAAGCCCTGAAAATCATTGCAAATTATGTAGGCAGGCAGCTATGTGGAGTGGAAAGGTAATCATGTACACTAACTTTTCCAATTTTTTTTAGAACTTGTTGTGCACATTTTTACTATGTAATTCCCAGGCTGGCAACAGCCTGGGAAGATATATCTGACATTACTACTCTCTGCTGATGTACCAACCTGATAGTGAAAGAAGCCTAGCAGTGTGAACTTGGCTTGTCCATTTCCAAATTGGAGGTAGGTCAGTCATCATGAGTGTGAGAATCTGTGTATCTTGCTTCGAAGAATAGTTATCAATATTTTCATCTCAAGTTTGCAGACCATTTCAGATAGGGTTACTAGAAAGTCTATCCCTTAGCATGCTTTTATTCTGTTTGTGCCAATAACACCTTCAATTGTGGAATAAAATTTATATTCATAACATTCAGAGATGACAGCAAGGTTAGAGAGGCGGTATGCATTTAAGAGTATATTATCTGAATTTAAAATAAATTAATGAAATTTAAGAAATCTTTCAAATTTAGGAGGATAGAATTTGAAAAGATCAGTGTTACAAATACAAAGCAGAAAGTAAAATATTGCTTTTGGTAAGCAACAGTCCTAAAATATTGTCTGGCAAGTTGTACCAGTAAAACAATATGCATACACAAAACGTTTGTAGCTTAAGATGAAATATAGACTGATTGTGAACAAAAATTTGATATACTTAGAATAAAACAGTAGAACTAATTATTCCATTCTACTGCACTATAATGTATCAAGCAGGGATTCCTGTGCCTTTCAGTTTGACTATTGATAGAAAGGTGTAGCTGGTCTGAATAGGAACTGGAAGATGACAGTACAGAGAATAGCAACATGAAAGATGAGGGAGATTAAGAAAAAATGATGCATACTAATGGTGAAGGACTCTAATGTTCTTTAAAACAGGAGAGACAAGTACAAGTTGCGTGCTTTGGTGTAGAGGCACTTAGTGTCAGGAACATATTGCCTATCTTTTCCTCCTAAGTCCTTTATTATTATTATTAATTTTAACTTTATTTCTGCTTTTTATGCAAGTGGGAGGAGGAATTTTTAACCAACCTCAAAACTTCAAGATTTAATCAGAAAATAAAATGGAAGCATGGTAGTGTCTGATAGCTCTTCTTATGTCTGCAACAGATCCATTCATGACCTGAGCTCTATTCACAAATAATCACACCAATCTTTTTAACCAAGACACACATAGTAGGGAGGATATTCTAACAATCTCAAATGAGAGGCTGATTATGAATGTATTAGAGTGTCTGAATATTCAAACTATAGCAAGTTAAACATTACAACATGAGCCACCATGAGCCACCACTATGATTTGAATTACATTACTTTGCATTTAGAGTAGACTAAGAGTATTTGCATAATAGGCTGTTATGAATCATCTGATGGATGATATTCTCTTAAGGTATTATAACTCAGTAACTTACCCGAGACTGTAGACTATCTATTAGAAGAGCTTTGCAGGTACTTGAAGGGATTGTACCAGAATTGACTGAAATTGTGCAGGAGGTTTTATTTAGGTAAAAAATCATTAAATGTGTTTACGTACAGATTTTTCCAAAATATATTTAATCACAGTAGGCAGACACCAACATTGCAAGACATGCAATTCACACTGGCAAATGATCTTTCTTTTACTATTGTCAACGGTTTACGGGCGTTCGGCCCGGTTCCGTGACGAAGGGGACGGGGGACCCATGGGCCCACGCCCTGGGAAAAGGGAAAAGGGGAAAAGGGTAAGGAGATGGCCCTGAGAGCAAAGAACAGTGGCAACAATCTGAGGAGAAACAAACTAATTTACTAAATAAAATATTGGAATGCAAAACAACACTCTATAATACAATATAATTACAATTTAAGCTGATAAATCCAATACAGAGAGAGGGAATGTCCCAAAATCAAGGTAGGCCTTACTCTACTACCGGTGATAAGACGGCTGGAGAGCGAGGTACTGCCAAGATGAGAGACGGCGGAAAAAGGGACGAGGTCTCGTGACCTGCAAGTTTTTATACTGCGAGCATCAGCAAATTTGCTGATGACACTATACTGAGTGGTGCAGTTGAAAGAATAGAAGGAAGAAGGGATGCCATCCAGAGGGACCTGTGCAGGCTTGAAAAGTGGGTCTACAAGAACCTAATGAGGTTCAACAAGGCCAAGAGCAGGGTGTTGCACTTGGGTCAGGTCAATCCCAGATACGTGTGCAGACTGGGAGAACAGAGAGCAGCCCTGTAGAGAAGGACTGGGGACCTGGTGAACTAAAAGCTGGACATGAACCAGCAGTGTGCTCTTGCAGCCTGAAAGGTCAACAGTATCCTGGGCTTCATCAGCAGAGGAGTGGCTAGCAGTGCAAGAGAGGTGATTGTCACCACCTACTCTGCCCTCATGAGGCCCCATCTGGTGGAGTACTGTGTCCAGGCCTGGGGCTCCCAACAAAAGAAAGAGCTGCTGGAGTGGATCAAGAGGAGGGCCATGAAGATGATCAACAGGCTGGAACACCTCTCCTATGAAGAAAGGTTGAGGGAGGTGGGCTGGGCTTGTTTAGCTTGGAGAACAGAAGACTCAGGGGAGACATTCCTTTCACAAAATTCTTTTCATAATTACAGGTAGCTGAATCAGTTTTGAGCAGCATATGTGCTATGTGGGTAAATACTAAATGACTTTTATTAAAACAGTGGAAACTGCATACAGATATGCTGCATTGCCGAAACAGAGATTAGAAGAAAAATTGTTATACAAACTCATTTTGCAATATACTGAACAAAACATTAGTATCATTTTCTGGGAAAAGAGAAAGAGAAAGAGAGAGAGAAAGAGAGAGAGAAAGAAAAAGAAAAAGAAAAAGAAAAAGAAAAAGAAAAAGAAAAAGAAAAAGAAAAAGAAAAAGAAAGAAAAAGAATTAAAAGAGAGCAGAAAACCACAAAGCCTCAAAATGTACCCTTTAGATTTTGCTTTGATGCTGTTTCAGTTCCATATTTTCTTTATGCTCCCTTAGGTTTCTTCTTTCTCTGTTTTCCACAGGGAGGCCTAGGAGATATTATCTAGTTACTATGCTGTCCAGCAAGATATCAAGCAATTTTCAGGAACATCTGCTTTTCAGGAATTATATCTATAGTGACAACTTTTGCTTGTCTTTACTTACAAATAAAAAGTGTCTTCACTGCCACTTCAAAATTGTTATGTTCTATGCCAAGTCATTGAAAAAATAAAGTAGCAGCAGCTACTTTGCAGGTTAAATAAGAAAGAAGTGTTCTGATCTGGATGCATTTTCCTAGGTTAGTATTATTCACAGACAATAGTGAGTTATTCAGATTAATTTACATTAATGAATCAACATTTCCTGGCTCACAGGGAGCTTGGTAAGTCAGTACTAGGCTATGGTGCACTGCAGTGTCAGACTTAGACAAAACCATTTTAGAGTTTTTCTGCTTCGTCCATCATGCTGGGAATATAACTAAGTGTGTAGATTTAGGTTATCCCATGTAATATTTGTCTCTGCTCCGAAGTCTGAATTGCAATAGGACTGGTTGAAGCATTAGGTTTCCAATTTGATCTTATTCAGAATTTGCAATTTGAGTTGGTTCCAAACCACAACTGAATCACAGATTTCTTCCAAGTTGCTACCATCTTGGAAACAAGATGGCGATAATGAAAAGTATGTGAAGTACATGGACTACAGATTAAGTACATATAAGAATCCTAGTGTGTATCCTGTCCTTACTTCTAACATCTACTGTTTCGTTATTGCTTGCTTTCTTTTTTTGTTTGGAATGGTTTTACCTTTGTGATTAAAATGTTACTGTTTACAAAATGAGAAAGTTATGTGTAATTTCTCTGTGTGCCAAATAGTATAAAAATATTAATATCAAGTCCTGTACATTCTGAAGTGAAAACGGTGGATACTCAGAAGGTTTCTCAAATCTGCTTAAGATTAGACCTAAAAATAAACTGGAGCAGAAAGAACGTTTTTATGTGCTCAGATATTAGGACCAGCTTGAGCTGCAGATCATCTTGGCAACCATTGCTGGACCTCCCCGGTGTCTAAGGAATTGCAAACTCCATTCCAAATCCTTTCGGAAATTGCCAGTTTGATAGAATAACATTGCAGGAAACCACTCAAATTTAACATATTTGTTGTTTCATGTTCTGCCAAAACAATGACAGGACATTAGATTAGGTCATACTTTGAAAAAGAACACAGACAATAGATTCAAATGCTGTATTTTATTATTTAAAATATATCTTTTTCTTTTCAAAATGTGGAGTAGAAAGAATGCGTACAGTTCCCAACCTCAATCCTCTGTGGCCAGTTTCTTAACATATAGCACGAACGTTTTGTTTTGAGGAATAAATTTTACTGTTCCTTCACAGAAAAAAAATACTATCACATAACAGGAAGGGATATTACTAAATATTTGCATTACTGCATGTATATGAGGATACACTGAGAGAGATGATTAAAGAGTATTGTTATGCCTCAAAAACATTTTAAGTAAGATAATAATAATAGATAATACTTCCAATTTTGAAATGACTGCATCTAGTTTACAAAGTAAAATATAAATTATAAATTATTGTCTACTTGCTTAATTTTGATTGGAAATTTGAGAGTAAATTCAATAATTTACAAATAACTTCTTGTTTTTAAAAATACAATAAAATTTGAAACTGGTGTAGATAACAGCCTGCTCCTACTTTTGCACTGAAATAAAATGAAAAGGATGAAGAGCTCTACATCAGGTTCAACAGAGGCTAAATTCAGATGAGCTGAAGACAGGTAACTAAATTATATCCTTACAGATATATATCAAGTGCATTTTATATGTGAATATGTCTTGAAGAGAACTCAATAAATGACATTTTTGTTCATTGGCTATTTAGAGTATGTGGTAAGGTTAAATTTAAATTTTCATGGATTTGTATGGGTTATCAGAATGGGTGTGACATACTTTGAGAGTCTCTGAGCCTTGTTTTAAAATATACTGAGATCATTTATATGAAAACAAGCAGTATATAACCGATGTATTATGGCATTAATATGAGTAAAGACAAAATCTCAAGTTACAGTACTTTGGAATTGTGTTGGCAGCAATTGATCATCAATCTAGGAGCTAAAGGAAGATCCTGATGTTCTACTGCAGTAAGGAGACTGACTTCCTCCAGGAGAAGATAGAACTTCCATATTAAAATTCAGATCTCGCATCTTTTTTAGGATACTGAGCACTCAAAGTTGTGGCTGATTTTGCTCCCAACTCAACTTTGGAGTTAGAATATGTCATGGAACATCCTTCTACTTGAAAATGCTGATTCAACATAAGACAAATATTTCCTGAGAATGCATTCACATCGCCAATATTTTCTGTGAAATGTATCAGATATCTTGTTTCAACAACACTGAGTTTATTTATTTGACTTGATTATGAGTCAACTGCATTCCTATCTACAGAGATACATATTAGAATGATTTGGGTTTTAGACCATTTTAATATCTATAATAAAAATGCTACTAAAATAAATGTTTTTTAAAAATTACATTTAAGATTTTTCATTCAAACAGATTAAACTTTACTACTGATGGAAACATCCAGCATCCACCAGGACCAATGACTCCCAGCTTTTTTCTTCCTTTATTTGGTAGCTGCTGATCAGAAAGTATATAATTTGGTGGGAGTGTTAGAGCTGTTGGAAACATTCCCATCTTCTGCAGTTTACAGTTAAGTTTATACACCTTATATAAAAAATGCTTTAATATATATTAAAAAATATTTTAGCTCTTAGAAAAGCTTTTCAGTATTATACATAAAGGTTGATGTCTTTTTAAAATGTTGACTCATCTTTGTTATTGAATATATTTGAGACATAAGGATTGAGGATCAGTCTATTTTTCTTTCACATCAGATAAGAAGGCCTTGTTTCCCTTTTAAAAATTGAAATGGCAGCTGTTTTGGCAGCTGCATGGCCATGTAAACAAGATACCGTTTTCAAGTTTCCACATATTTATCATATTACAGGCTCTGGGAGACTGAATCAATAAAACAAAAAACTCTAAGTAGAGATTGAGTGGGTTATACTACCAACAAGGAGATGTATTGTAATCCTAGCTAAAAACAGTCTAGAGCAATGAGGAATTAAAATGATAAAATTAAAGCACAGTTTCCTTCCATAAGAGGAGATTGATATTTACATAGAATATAATAAGGATATAACTAAATGCTCCACTAGATTGTTAGAAATCGTTCATATTTGGTTTTTTTTCCAAAAAAGAGAACATTAAAGATATTTATGAAGCAAAATGATTCACATAAAATGCACTTCATTTCATAATACTTCTAACAGAACCAAAATGCAAAATAGAGTAACAGCTATCTGTATTTTCTTTATTAGAGGATGAGTCATAATACTCTTGCATTCACGGAAAACTGGTCTACAGAGAAATAAAAACATTCAACCGGAAAAGCAGAGAGGAGAATATAATGCATTTTTTACCAGACCGTATATGAAGATATTTTGGATTGCATTTTGAAGGGTGTTTTATTTGCTTTCAAGTCCTTTAAATCTGAACACGTGGTGTGTGATACAGGTTATGAATGCAGGGACACTGAATTTTGTAACGTCAACCAGCTGAATGTAGCAACTCAGTAAAGTGTTCAAGCTCTTGTTTCACCTTAATTATATGAGCAAGCTCACTGATTCTACTGCAGCTCACCTCTCCTTGTTTTTTAGGCACCAAAATTTTGCATACTTTTGTTTTGCTGGATAGGTAAATATGTTTTGTCTTTCTGCCATATTACATAGCTTTTGTGTTCTCCATATGCTGTAAATTTTATAGTAAACCATGCTTTATATATGCTTTAGAGATTCCAAATTTTGCTTAATGTCTTCATCTTTAAAGTACTCTAGGTTATTAAAAAGCTAGCTGTAGAGGGCTTTCAGAAAGCCATAAAATCTGTAAAAATGGACCACTGAGAGTTTAGTCTGAAGTCTAATGATTCCAATATTTCCAGGGTGAAGGCAGTTGGGAAACTTTCAGACCACATGAAGACTGAATTGGTTTGGATTTAGTGGAAATACAGTCTTTTACAATCCAAGAAAGTCTCCAATAAACTTGTTCACAAGCACACCCTATCTTACATGTAGTCAACATTGATGCTTTGGACCACAAAGTATTGCTGCATATACATATACAAACAAATGTTTGCTTATCTAACTAACTGATGTCCTTGAAAAATCTGTCCTTTATGTCCTTTTTGAAATGGTGAATATACTCTTTATAGCAGAACAAACCTAATGCTTCTAGTTCTGTAGGGCTGGAAAATCATATTTTTTTTCTTAATTGAATTCTTATCTAATGAAATATAGACAGAAATGAATATCTGCATACTAGATGCAGTTTTTCAGAGTGTCCTGTCCTTGGGGAAGACAGACAAATATGAAGAGTAATGCAAGATGGAATGGGTAAAAGTGCATAACTCAGCTGCCTCAGATACCTACATAAGTGGCATAAATTTTATATATATCTGTGTGTGTATGTGTTTGTTTGTGTGTGTATATATAGCACTTGCAAACAATCACATATCAATACATGCACACACACTTATATTTGTGCATATATATACAAGCTTTAAAAATATTTTAGCTGGGTGTGTGGCAAGAAAATAAAGAAAAAAAGTTCTTGCCCAAAGCACTGAAGGTCTAAAGCCAGGCCTGACTACTAAGTTAGCATCAAATGATGGCTTCTTTAGCAAAAGACTGGACCACAACATGTTTAATGTTCATTGGCAGCTTGCCCTCCCTTAAGGCACTAATAAAATACTGTCTTTAACATTCAAACAAATAGAACTAATCAAGGGATTCATGCAAAAGAGATTCAAATCAGGAGAATGTAAAAAATAAATAAATAGGGGGATCTTTTAGTCAAGTTGGAAGAAAGAATTATTGAATTCTTTTAGATGTAGACAGTGAAATTGAAACAGGTGTCAGAGGCAAACAAGGTCTGCATCCCACAGGCAGTACTGAAAGGCTGCATGTGCCAATGCTGAGGTAAGCCACTGGTGACAGGATCCCTACATGGGTGGTCAGGCAGATACCTATCAGCCCAGAACTGAAACATAGCCAGAACAACAGTTTTGACTGCATCTAAACTGAGCTGCAGGTGTGCACCACAGTATGCCCTGAAACAGAAATCTGGTCGAAGCACGCAATGGCTGTCATCCAGACAGCACTCCCAGGAAAACATCCTATAGAAAATAGATGAGAGGGAGAAGACTTGCTCTGGTTTCGAGGCAGGCCTTTGTCCAGACCAATGAGCTCTAAGCTCTGAAGTGATCCCAGTTCTCCTCTTTCTAATTTAGATTACAGCCTCAAGTTTTCAAGTACCCACTGTACTTTCTGTCTATTTGCCAATTTGCCGGTTTTCAGGGTGGAGTTGTAGGTCTACTGCTGCTAGTGCAAATTAATGCTTTTGCCTTTCTAGATAAGAAGTCATAAAAAAAGAATAAGGAAGTAATTCAGCAAACTGTCGAGTTTTCTAGAAGTGGCATTTTGAACCCTGAACTCTGGGAGAATCAACACAATCCACTTTGCACTAGGTATATGCAAAGGACCTAGCACACCAGTCAAAAGCCTGCCTACATGCTCTGCTGTTGCAGTGTTATAAACACTACCTAGGATCCAGCCTGAGTGATCCAAATGTCTGTACATTCTAGTTTTCTATGGCAAACTATGTTTATTTACAGTACGTAATTTCTAAGCTGGTATGAGAAGAAGATCCAGATTTAGCTGCAGCATCTTGGAGACTGATGTGACCTGCGTTTACCAAGTCACTAGAGAATGGAATGATGAGACACATTATCTTGTTATCACACCTGGAATCTGAAATGTGCCTTTCAGACTGCAACAAGTCAAAATCACTGTTTTGATAGCAATCAGAACATACTTTTTCATATATTTCTCTCTGTCAGGCTAAGCTTTCAAGTGGAACTGCTGTGTCAGGAACTGCTGCAAATAAAACAGTTTGGTAAAAGTTTCTAATTGTTGCAGCTCATTCCTACTAAAATCTTTTGGTGTAAAGAAATCCTCTTTCCTTCTTCAACCATATTTGCTCAGATTAATGTCAAACACTGTAAACTTGTAAACTTACTGGTTTGAACCTGGATGAATTTTAAGTGGTTTAACATTCGGGGAGAGAGGTTTGCACCTAGTTGGCAGAAGTTTCAGATTTGTGACTAAATGGCTGTCACATCAGCAGCTAAAAATAAGAGCTGTAATTTTCATAGATTTAAGGCAGCTCTGATTTAAGACTGTGACTGGTATTTGGTCTTCTGCATGTTTCTCTCTCCTGCCAATCATGCTAGAAGTTTTCTGAGGACAGAGAGAAGCAGCTGCAGAGTGAATAGGAGCTCTGAGTAGCTCATCAGCACAGCTGTTCCCCTACATTTGTTTCCAAAGCAAAAAGTCTTTTGTGCTTGTATTAGGTAAGGAAGTGTATTATTTGTGCCTATGAGACTTTTTATTAAAACTTCTAAATAGTGAAAAAGGCAAAAAATATACTTAAGGGATGGGATTGTATAGGAGTATTAGACAATCAGCGTATTAACTCTGGATAAGGAGTTAATACATTTCAGTTATATTTGCTTTAGTAACAGCTTTTGATGAAATCAGAGTTAATTTAGTTAGGATATTAATATTATTGAAAATTTTAGTACCATAGTGTTTGTAAGGTGAATCATGGTCTGGCTGTCAGTCAAACTACTTTATATTACTCTTCCTTTTTCTTTTTCTTTTTTTTCTTTTTCTTTTTCTTTTTCTTTTTCTTTTTCTTTTTCTTTTTCTTTTTCTTTTTCTTTTTCTTTTTCTTTTTCTTTCACTTTTTTCATTTTTTTCTTTCTGTCTCTTTTTTTCTTTCTTTTCTCTCCTTTCCTTCCTTCCTCCTTCCCTTATAGAATCATAGAATGCCTTCGGTTAGCACCTTAAAGATCATCTAGTTCCAACCCCCTGCCATAGTCAGGGTTGGCAACCTTTAAATCAGTCACTCCTTCCTTCCTCCTTTTCCTAGATCTTCTGTCCTTCCTCTCTCACTCTCTCCCTCTTCCATTCTTTTGTTCTTTCTCAAGAGAAATTACATAAAGTAACTACATTTAGAGAGAGAGCATCCATATTTATCAATTAACCCAAAAATGCTTAGAAATCATGATTTGGTTCTCTTCTTGTGAGAATAACATTTGTCTTAAAAAAAGATAAATCACTATTATTTTTCCCAAAGTAATGAGGCATCCTTCATAACTGACTTCACTCCACCATCTTTATTGAAAGACTCTTGATTTATGAAGAGGAACATTAAGACTTACTTCTGCAGGAGAAAAATTCATCTGATGCTGCAAAAGAAAGATCGATCATTCTCTAATTTCTAGCTGTACCAAAAAGATTACAGTTTGTCTTGATCTGTGTGGCTTTTGCTCACATAAATTCTGCACTGATTGTCTGATGAGACTATGCATCTAATGGAATCTGTGATTTGCATTGTTTTATAGACAGATCTTGAAACAGAAAGATCTGTGAACACATGCTACCCACCATGGAAGACAAAGTGTCTTCATGTTAAAGTACATGAAAAATCACTGTTTTTATTAAAAAAATACATACACAGGTCAGCAGATTTCTTTTTGTCTTTGTACATACAGAGCCAGAAGTTTTTAAAAGGCCTGACCCCAAACTATTGAAATCAATGAATGTTTCTGTTGACTTCCAAAGGATTTGGACCAAAACCAGTGTACACATTCACGGCTTCAAAGTAGGGGACCCATTTAAAAATGTAGCTCTTAGTGTCTAGTGCTACAGCCTTTTGTGTTTTCATTATAACAATTGCAACACAAGATCTTTGTGCCAGATGTTGGGTCACTCACAAGAAACATCTGTTACCAGCACGCAAAACCTGGCTGGATCAGGGCCATTAGGAAAAATAAACAAAAATACTTTCTTTGTTTTCTTTACAAGAATTATTGTAATTCTCTCAAGAACAGGATCTTTCCCCACAGGAGTAAGATTTTGAGAACTGTATACACAAAAAACTGAACACACTAGATCAATGCCAGCAAGAGTGTTCCTGGAAACTTCTAGACTCATTTGGATCTAGTTTGAATCAAAGCAGAGGACCAGTTTCCCTATTCTCTGACATAATACATTTATTTTTTCCATTCTGTCTGTCAGTGGTTTACGGGCTGGTTCGGCCTGGTTCCATGACTGATGGGGCAGGGGGACCCATGGACTCATGCCCTGGGAAAAGGGAAAGGGGAAAAGGGTAGGGAGATGGGCCTAAAAACCAAACAGCAACAACGATCTGAGGAGGAAAGCTATTTTACTAAAAAAGATATCAGAATGCTAGATAACACAACATAATACAATACAATATAATATAATTGGAATTGAAGCTAATAAATAAAATCAAATCAGAGTGTGTCCAACAACCGAAGACCTTACTCTAATGCTGAAGGTGAGACGTCTAGCCGGTATGAACAGAGAGGGAAGAGAGAGCGCATCTTGTGATCTGCGAACAGTTTTATCTTTCCTTCTGAGCAGAAAACGGTAACAGAACAGTGAACAGTCCTCTGGGAGATGTAGTTCTTCTCTTCCAAGAACCAGGTACCTGGAACTACCCGTGATCCATGGAACTGGAGCACTAACTCTTTAACTCCCAGTGCACTACATGATGTTATGATGTGGAATACCGATAACAAACATCATAAACCCATGAGACTGTCTCAAGTAAGATACCACTTTCAATACAAGTTGTACACAGGTAAGGGTATGCACAATTCCTTTTTTCTCTTCCAATTTTTCTTCCTTTGCAAGCCATTTGAACTGGGATATTGCAAGCTGTTTAGATTGTTAATTGTTTAGTGAGATGTTCAGTTAATCTTTTAGGAAAAAAAACATGTGTCAAGTCTATTTTCAAAACCCAGCAGTCAAAGTTCACACAAGGTAGTCATGTAGCCCATAGGACAGGAATCAGTCCCAGTGGACTTGATTTTGGCAGAACTTATTTAATACTGCTTTGCCCTAGCAGGAGAGCTGTGGCCTGGGACACAGACCAGTGGTCTTCTTTCTGGGAAGGGTCATGTGCTATGTTGAAAACTTCGGTCTGTGCCCAGCCATTCTTAGTAGCTGAGCTCACATTTGCAGAAGACCTCTGAAAGGAACTCCCACAAGTACACAAACCAACCAAGGGAGAAAGATTAGCTTGCCTGCAAGGGAGTACAGCTATTGTGCTACTAAAGTTTCTTTAAAATGTTGAGGGAAGGTGGGAAGTTCAAAATTAAAGGTGAGAGACTGTGATTTCAGCAACAAACCCAGTGCCTAAGATAAAATCCACTGAAAGCAGTGGTGAGGATGAAACATGGCAAAGGGCTTCAGCAGGGTAGCAGGGGTGGGATTAGCCCTGTTGAGGAAGAGAAAGAATGGAAAGTCCTCAGCAGAAATTTTCATATAAAATATTGGGAGCAGAGAGAAGAACATGGCAAAAGAGAAAATTTCTCAAAATGTATACTTTTTTTTTTTAACATTAATATAATGGTTTTATTTCAGTGGAAAGTGTGGACATACAAATCAATGGTTATTATCAGATCACAGGTGAAATTTGTAGTCATACAATTAAAGAAATGTTAAACCTTAGAAGAGTCAATAGTTTACTGGCTGCCTTATTTTACCCAATCTATATTTAGTCATAACGTTTTTCCCACTTGTTCCTTCCATGCCCTTCCCCCAACCCCTTTTGAGTTTGTTCTGGCACACAGAAAGGAAAACTGGCTTCACGTGTACTAGTTGCCTGTTATAGTCTTGGTGTTGGTCCTGTACTCACAGGTACCAGATGGGTAGAAGTGCTGTTCAGAACAGTAAAACATAGGAAGTTTTAGGGAGTTGTCAGCCCATTCCTCTTTGGATGTGCATTTGCCTGTGGAACACAAAGCATGTACTGCTCACAAGGGAGTCTGCAGATGTCAGACCAATATTTTTTGTGACCTTCCTTAGTATTATTCTCCACAGAAACCTCCAGGATGATATCGTGAATCCCCTTAGTGAATTTTGCTTTTGCTGGCTGACATGAGCTCAGTACTATTTCCCTGCCTGAAAGGTCCTGTTCATATAAGGGAAGGAAATGCAGACAGTCACAAACTTCATCCTCCGGGAATGAAAGAAAAACATGCCTCTCTGGGAACACCTGTTACTGGTTTAAATGTCTGTTTACGCTTACCCTTAAAACATGCTGAAACTCAAAGAAGGGTGGAGTTTGAGAAGGGAAAGACAGCTGAGAAAGATCTGTCCTGCACAGGGTAAGGATTTTTTACTTCGGAAAAAAAAAAAACCTTAGACAACTCTGTCTGTTGGTATCTTGATGGTGCAATAGGAGGCTGGTGGTAGAATATAACTTTTGTCTAATGTCAAGCCAATTGCTCAACAGGTGTAAATTCCTACACTTCACTGGAGATTTCTTTCTTCGTGTTGAGCTGCTTTGTGTTGTGGGGCTTACAGTAAACTTCCTGGCTGGATTTTCAAAAGGAGGTTAGAGATTTTTGTATGACCTGCCTGCTGTTTTGTCTGTCTTGCCATTTCTGCTTCAGACAAAACTGACTTGTCTGAGTTACCTACTTTAACTTCTTTTGGTCAGTCAGTACCTCCTGTATCTCATCCTCATGTCATTCACTGCCTGCCATTGCTCTCCTCATCCCTCCCACTCGTAACTAAGAGCACGAGATACATGCCCGAAGAGAGAAACTGATCTTACATCAGCCAGTAAGTGCAAGGGCCTGACAGCTGCTCCAGTTTTTTTTCCCTTGCTTCCTGGACTAACCTTCTGCAGAAGACAGGTCTTCTGCATAACCTCCATGAAAAAAAGAAGCAGATGTGCTCTTGCTGGTTGATTGCAAGCTGTCAAAAGTTAGTAATTCTGATTTTATTCCTGAGCATTAACTACTCTGCTTGAATATACTTTAAGAACTAAGAATTGAAAAAAGCTGCTAGCTTTTCTCCACCACATGAAAGTTTCTTGGAATCCCTTGACAGCCTGGTATTATCTGTGGAGCTTTTGGAGAGGGTCCAGAGAAGGACCATGAGGATTTCAGAGGGCTGGCGCACCTCTCCTATGAAGACAGGCTAAGGGAGCTGGGCTTGTTCAGTCTGGAGAAGAGAAGGCTCTGAGGAGACCTCATTGCAGCCTACCGATATTAAAAGGAAGATGATAAACAAGAGGGAGACCAACTCTTTTACATGGGCAGATAGTGATGTAACAAAAGCAAATGGTCTTAAACTAAAGGAGGGAAGATTTAGATTAGATGTCAGGGGGAAGGTTTTTACTGAGAAAAGATGGGAAGGCACTTTCACAGGCTGCTCAGAGAAGCCCCATCGCTGAAGTGTTCAAGGCCATGTTGGGTGGGACCCTGGGCAGCCTGACCTAGTGCTTTATCTAGCTGTTGGCAAATCCTGCCCATGGAAGAGGGGCTGGAACTAGATGATCTTTGAGGTTCTTTCCAATCCAAGCCGTTCTGTGGTTCCGTGATCTATTTCTGATATATGTGGAAGGGCTGAGCAAGACTTATCAGCTTTTTTTCCTTACACATGCCTAAAAGTAATAGAGAGAACAAAATATACAGATAGAACACTTGATCATGATAATTTCTAGGTAAAAACAGATCTCAAAGATTTAATTTTACCTTGTAAGTCTTGTAAAATATCTATAAGACATTGTACTGGCCAAACAACAGTTTAAAACTTAGTGATGCCCTGGATTATAAGGGGCAGAAAGTAGAGGGGTAAAAGGAACATAATTCAAGCTCATCACTATGGCATATGGTTTTTTTTGCATATGTGTTTTTTTGCTTTTATTTTTTATTTATTTTTGTTTTTTTATGAATATTTGTTTTTCAGTGAGCAACATTTAGTGTTGAGAGACATGTTTTAGTGGGATTATTGGTGGTAGGTATATGGTTGGACTGGATGATCTTGTAGGTCTTTTCTAGCCTGGCTAATTCTATGATTCTATGATTTAGCCAGTGAATTACTTAAATTTCTCTTTTTCAGCCTAGTTTAACCAAAAAAAAGTGTTCAAGCAGTTGAAATCTAATTTATTGTATGCTGAGCTCAAATAGCAAAGTCAAAACTTAAATAGTTGTTACCTACTAGCTCATACTGAACCAATGCATGGCTCCAGCTCAAGCAGGATATGTAAATCAACTTTCAGACAGATGTTACAAGCAGGTGGACTACAAATTTAGTGTTAAATGAACAAATTACTTCTTTTAACTGAAAAACTACACCTTTCATTGTAAGGCTGCTGTGTCATATAGTCACAGAATAGGAGGGACCTCAAGGATCATCAAGCTCCAACCCCCCTGCCACAGGCAGGGCCACCAAACTCCAGATCTGGTACTGGATCAGTCTGCCCAGGGCCCCATCCAACCTGGTCTTGAACACCCCCAGGGACGGAGCATCCACAGCCTCTCTGGGTAGCCTGTTCCAGCACCTCACCACTCTCTCTGTGAAGAACTTCCCCCTGACATCCAATCTAAACCTTCCCTTCTTAAGCTTAAAACCATTCCCCCTTGTCCTATCACTACATACCTGTGTAAAAAGTTGATTCCCCTCCTGTTTATAATCCTCTTTTAAATACTGGAAGGCTGCAACAAGGTCACCCTGCAGCCTTCTCTTCTCCAGGCTGAACAAGCCCAGCTCCCTCAACCCATCTTCGTAGAGGAGGTGCTCCAGTCCTCTGATCATCTTCGTGGCCCTCCTCTGGACCCTCTCCAACAGCTCCAAATATTTCCTGTATTGAGGGCCTCAGACCTGGACACAGTACTCCAGATGGGGCCTCATGAGGGCAGAGTAGAGAGGGATAATCACCTTCCTCTCCCTGCTGGCCACCCCTCTTCTGATGGAGCCCAAGGTACCACTGGCTTTCTGAGCTACAAGAGCACACTTCTGGCTCATGTTCAGTTTTTCATCCACCAGGACCCCTATGTCCTTCTCTATTAAGTTTTTACGATACATAGGAGCAGTCTCAGATGTTGTTATCAAGATGCAAACACTTATTCCCTTTGGCCTAACACAATATTTGCTGAATTCAGGAGAAAACCTTCCACTGATTTCAAGTCATCATCAGTATATATAGAATTTTTATCATTTTGAATGGTGACATTTAATTATTGCGCAGTTGTTGCTGTTGCTACCCCACAGTAGTGCCAAGATAAAAAGTGATGTGTAGAGCTTTTCAGTGGTCAGTCATTAAGCACCATAAACATTTTTAGGGTTACCAGTTAGGAGAAATGCACCCACATTGCTGGCAAAGTAGCATATTTTGGCAATGTTGATCAGATAAATATTTTATTTAAAAGTATAACAAGTTTATTAGCAGCAAAAAGGTGGAAAGAGGCTTTAGATTAATTGGGGTATTAAATATTGCTGAGGTGATGACTCATTACACCCCTTCTGGCACAAAATATGTATCAGGAAAACATATGCTCATGTTTTGAAAGCCTTGCAAAAGCCTCGCTGGAATGTCAGGCCTCTTTTGATGAGATCACTTTCTGCATGCTAAGTACATAGAACTACTAAGCGCAAGCAAAAAGAGCAAATACCAGTCCTGTAGAGGATTTAGTCAGGGCACAGCTGGCAAGAACAACTATTTGGTGTAGTCTGGTTAAACTTTGGTTTTAATTTTGAGATGAGAAGTTCAGAAACAACTCTATAAAAGATGATGAAAGAAAACCATATGGAGTTCTGGGCTGCTGAACAGTGTAGATAAACAAGTTGGCTTGCAAAAAAATGGATTGCTCTTTAATTCCGTACAACAGCAGTGCCTGAAAATGGTGTTCAAAGTTAAAAACTGTATTCAGGTTTATGGCAGCTATGGGACTTCTTTAGGTTTGGGACTATGAAAAATGATGGATTCTCAGCCAGAAAGAGCATTATTAGATGAGCTCTTTTTTAACATCTGTAAAATTATGCATTAAAAAAGCATAGAGAAAAACTCATATCAACAGAGACAAAGCATTTTTCAAGCTGTTTTAGCCTATTTCTATAAATGTTGATGAATAAATATGGCAAAATCTCCACACACCAAAATCACCTTTGGTCTTCCCAAATAGCGTCCCAGATACTGGAGATGCATTATAACAACAGCTGTTATCCATGCACTCTAACAGCTTCTAATTGGCATATGTAATCATAGATAGTGATATTATATGAGTTCAGAGTCTGGTTCTATTGTACCTCATTGTCCCTAGCTTTGATTATCTTGATTATCTGTTGCATGTTATAAGAATTCTGTGATTAAGAGACTGGAATTATCTACTAAGTATTGTGCAAAGCATGACAGGATAAAAATGGGAAGATGTGTTTCAAATAAACACTGATGAATAGTTTATTAAAGTATGAATAAGTGACTGCTAATAAGAACACAGACATGGTTTCCTTATGAATATGAACCAGTTAAATGAGTAACTCTTCTGTAAGTTTATACTTGGCAAGGCTTGTTCATTAGTCTGCAAGCAACTTCTTTTCTGCATTCAATGTAGAAGGTCTGATGAGTTAATGAAATGAGGGAAAATAAAAATACCACAGAGCAATTCAAGCAGTGAAAGCTAAATTATACTCTTATATCTTCTGAGACCAAAATTTTTACTCGGTCACTTGCATTTTATTCCCACTGACGTCAATAGGCATAGCTAAAATGTATTAAAGCACAATTTAGCACTGGAACTTATATTACGATATGCTGCATTGATGCTTTAGAGCTGTTGATAAAATGCTACAAAGTGCATATTAACATATTTGTCTTTAAATAGTAAGACAGGTCAGACACTGAAAATGTGTATTACTGTCACAGCAAAAGATTATAGTCAATGTTAACTTTTTAGCAAAATAGGCTGTGGTTCATGAGAGAGATTTCATGTTTATTATAGCTTTCAGACACTGCTATATTTAATCTTTTACCAAAACCAGTGTGAAATCCTAATCCCACTGAAGTCTCTGTAAGATTTTGCACCAAGTTAAGTGAAATTGAGAATCTACTCAAGAACTGCTGAGCTCACAGTTGGGTTATATGCATAGTTTATTTGACTGTCATGAAAACCTGATTTTGATTAGTTTGTATTCAGGTTCTCCAAAAAACAATAGCAGAAGCATCCATTTTCATGTTACATACTACTAACTTGAGATCTTTTTCATATAATATGGACGCTGGTCTAAGATCACTGTAAAATTGTGAATGTATACTCAGATCTTTGAATATATATACTCTTGAAGATTAAAGAAAATACCAACACAAGACCATTTGTGACGGCTCCCAAACAGAAAACATTAAGATGGATCAGCTGGCTCTAAAATGATACCTGTAACAGGATAAACCTAAGCCATCTGAATCTCTGAATAGTAACGTTTATTAAAAGGCACCTGAGGTATCAGAATGTCACCAGCAACATTTTATATAGAAACTAGAAACAGATAAGAGAGGAACTGGGGAAATAAAAAGCAGGAAACAAATAAAAGCAAACTCTAGAAGACAGTCCTTTTCTGTGGACCTGTTTTTTTAGATGCATATGAAGGTCACTACTGTTGCAATGTCTGAGCATATCTGAAGTATTTAAGAACAGATATAATGGTTTATCTTCTTTTCCTTCCCATTCAGTAGGTAGAACAAAATATGGATTTCCGACATGGGAAATTATTTCAGTTACAGCAGAAAGGTACAGTTAGGTCAATAGAGTAGCATCAATTAACCTCACATACAGAATCACACACAGAATCACTCAGAATCTTTAAGGTTGGAAAAAACCTTCTGGATCATCCAGTCCAACCATCTACCTACCACTAGTATTGCCCACTAAACCATGTCCCTGAATGCTATATCTACACTTTTCTTGAACACCGCCAGACATAGTGATTGTACCCCCACCCCAGGCAGCCTGTTCCAGTGCCTGACTACTCTTTTGGAGAATAAATTTTTCGTGGTATCCATCCTGAATCTCTCGTGATGCAACTTGAGACTGTAATCTCTTGTCCCAACACTAGTTACCTGGGAGAAGGGGCCAACCCCCACCTTGCCATAACCTCTTTTCAGGTAGTTGTAGAGAGTAATAAGGTCTCCCCTGAGCCTCCTCTTCTGCAGACTGAACAATCCTGGTTCCCTCAGCTGCTCCTCATAAGACTTGTACTCCAGACCTCTCACCAACTTCATTGCCCTTCTCTGGACATGCTCCAGGGCCTCCATGTCTTTCTTGTAGTGAGAGGCCCAAACTGAACACAGTACTCGAGGTGCAGCCTTATCAGAGCAAAGTACTGGGAGACAATCACCTCTGTGGTCTTGCTGGCTGCCCTATTTCTTATAAAAACCAGGATACCATTGGTCTTCTTGGCCACCTGGGCACACTGCTGGCTCATGTTCAGCCAAGCATCAACTAGCACCCCCAGGTCCATTCCTTCCACACAATCTTCCAGCCACTCTGCCCAAAGCCTGTAGTGTTGCATGGAGTTGTTGTGACCAAAGTGCAGGACTCGGCACTTTGTCTTGTTGAACTTCATCTCACTGGCCTCAGCCCATTGATCCAGCCTGTCCAGATTTCTCTATAGGGCCTTCCTACCATTAGGCAGATCAACACTTCCTCCCAGCTTGGTGTCATCTGCAAACTTACTGAGGGTGCACTCAATTTCCTCATCCAGATCATCAATAAAGATACGGAACAGAATGGGCCCTAATACTGACCTCTGGGGAATGCTACTTGTGACTGGTTGCCAGCTGGATCTAACTCTATTCACCACCACTCTCTAGGCCCAGCCCTCCAGCCTGTTCTTTACCCAGCAAAGAATGTACCTGTCCAAGCCACGGGCTGCCAGATTCTCCAGGGGAATACTGTGGGAGACAGTGTCAAAGGCTTTGCTGAAGTCTAGTTAGACTACATCAACAACCTTTCGCTCATCCACCAGGTGGGTCACACGGTCATAGGAAATTAGGTTGGTCAGCCAGGACTTGCCTTTTGTGAACCCATGCTGGCTGGCCCTGATCTCCTGATTGTCCAGCACGTGCCATGGCATCTCACTCAGAATGGTCTTTTCCATAACCTTCCCTGGCGTCAAGGTCATGCTGACAGGCCTAGAGTTTTCTGGGTCCTCCTCCTTCTTGTAGATGGAAGGGAGTCTCACTGACAAGCCTCTGGGACCTCTCCAGTTGGCCAGGAACACTGACGATGGAAAGCGGCTTGGCAATCACATCCACCAGCTCCCTCAGCACCCATGGGTGGATCCCATCTGGCCCCATGGACTTGTGACAGTCCAGGTAGAGTAGTAGGTCTCTACCTGTTTCCACCTGAATCATGGAAGGTTTATTCTTCTTCCCTGAGACTTCCAGGTCAGGGAGTAGAGTACCCTGAGGATAACTGGTCTGACTATTAAAGACGCATGTAAAGAAGGCATTGAGTACCTCAGCCTTTTCCTTATCTTCAGTGATCAAGTTCCCCACCACATCCATTAAAGGATGGAGATACTCCTTAGCCCTCCTCTTACGGTTAATATATTTGTAAAAACCTTTTTTGTTGTCTTTTACTACAGTGGCCACATTGAGTTCCTGCTGGGCTTTTGCCTTTCTAATTTTCTCCCTGCATATCCTAGCAACTTCTTTGTACCCTCCCTGAGTTGCCTGTCCCTTCTTCCACAGGAGGCAGATTCTCTTTATCTCCTGGAGCCTCAGCAAAAGTTCCCTGTTCATTCATACTGGTCTTCTTCCCCGCTGCCTCATCTTACAGCAGCCTGCTCCCGAGCCTATAAGACTTCCTTCTTGAGGAGCATCCAGCCTTCCTGGGCTGAATCCCAAGGACTTCAGGACTGAATCCCAAGAGACCCTCCCTACCAGTGTCCTGAATAGTTCAAAGTCCACCCTCCGAAAATCCAAGGTAGCAGTTTTGCTGATCTTCCTCCTGACTTCACCAAGGATTGAGACATTTCATGGTCACTCTGTCCTAGACAGCTCCTGACCTCCACATCTCACACCAGTCCTCTGTGAGCAGCAGCTCTAGTGGGGCACCACCCTTGGTAGGCTCACTTACCAATTATGTCAGGAAGTTGTCTGTCACACACAACTTCTTACAGAAACTCTTTCCCTAAAAGAGAAAAGAGATTTTTATCCATTTATTTTAAATCTCTTTCAAAATGACAAATATTAAAATGGAAAAATATCACCTTTATCCAGAATATAGTATTGATATTTTTGAAACATCAGCAGTTTCTATTCACAATCTTTCTTTTGCAATTTTACTTCTGCAGACAGATTAAAAGATATTTCAAAATGTTCTAAAATTCACTTGCTAATTCAGAACATCTCTTTATTTTCCATGCGACAATGAATAGTAATTGTGCTTCAAGTTTGGAACCATCTAGAAATAAGATTCTGAAATACAGCAAAATTTGAAATAAAGAGAAAAAATAGATTTTAAAATATATCTTGTTGCATTATTGGAGTCCAAACTCTGCTTATCTTTTGGTGGATTTCAGTCTCTAAACAGTTATCTCTGCCAACACATGAAGTTCATTTTCCTTAGGAAAATATCAAAAGTGATTTCAAAGAAAGTTTATGGCATTCAGAATTGGCTGTAAGAACAGAACAACACCTATGCAACATTTTGCAATAGCTCTGTGTACAAATTTTTATTGTGGTGCAAGGGGACATGATGTCATCACTAAGTTCAACACTACCATTGTTCAGACATTGCCACTGACAAAGTTATAAAAAAGATGTGTGGAATTTTTTCTCTGCTTGACAGGGATTACTTGCAGTAAGAAATATTCCTTCGTAATTTATATAGCCAAATCTAACTACAAGAAGAATAGTAATAACTGTTCGTGATCTTTTCAGTTCAGTGTGAATAATTTTTTTTGTGAGAGGGATTTAACACAAGAGAAACAATATTAATTGATCATTTAGCACTGATTAGTCTGATCAACATTGAAGGAAGATAGGGTTATTTATGTCTTTTTCAAGCAATTAATTTAGATGTTCTTTAGATAAAAAAAAAATCTTGGAGTACATATCACTAATACTGGAGGTTATAACGTTTTAGATTCTTGTAATTTTTCTGAATACAGAGTTAGAGAATGGCAGGGATAAGGATTAGCAGAGCTAAATTTATGGCTTTGTTTCTTTATGGGTGTTCTACTCTCATTTTAAATCATGGTTGCTGTTACATACACACACAAAACCCTTTTGTTTTTCATGCAGTAAGATTTCGTTAGCCAAGATTAATGACCTAAGTGACAAGAAATTCAAATGTACTACTAGAAAACAGAACTCCTATCCCACTTTCCTGATCTTCTGTCTGGGTTGGCTGAAGTTTGAGAGGTTGGTTGGTTTGTTTATTTGTTTGTTGTTTGGTTGGTTAGTTGGCTTTGTGTTGTTTATAAAACTATTAATTTTAATTAATTGTTTTATTAATCTCCCGATCTTTCATCCACTTAAATTTTATTTCTAGCCATTTCTTATTTTTCCAGATTTATACATGTTTCACACTTATGTGTTGGCTCTCTCACCTCCTAGCTTCATCATTGCTCTTTGTAATGAAATTTCTCTTACTGTTCTCTTCTGTGTGAGTGATCAACATGCTCAGAGTTTCCTATGAGCTGTTCTACTTTTGGTCATTGCTGAACTACCAACAAAAACATCTCAATTTCTAAATACAGCTCACAGAAGTTTCCTGAGCTGGTGTGGTAGTGGTGAAGGACAGTACTTTGCAATTACCCTTCTTACCATCAATGGTTTCCCTCAAGCTTTAGTAAATGAATCATGGGAATGTTCTAGTAGTGACTCAGAAATTATCCCAATTCATTACACAATTCATTTATATTTGACGTTTAAGATACAAATATGAGATGTTCTTTACAAAAAAAAAAAACCCTGTCAAAACAAGCAGGAAAAAACTCCCTGAATCACTTGATAGAAATATTACATTCCTGATGTTAAATATTTTATATCAAATTATTCTTTTTACAACTTCAAAATATGATCTGTATGAACAACATATATACATAGGAGCAACACAACTTGCTGAAAAGAGTGTCATAAAGAGAAAGGTATATATGTGGAGTCCACTATTATCAACTAAACAAGAAACTGTCATGTAAAAATATCTTTTTGTTAGTCTGCTTCACATGAATTAAAGGATCATAGAATAGCTAAGGTTGGAAGGGATCTCTGGAGGTCATGTGGTCCAAAACCCTGCCGAAGTGTGGACATATGGAGCAGGTCGCCCAGGATCGTGTCCAGGTGGCTTTTGAAGATCTCCTAGGAGAGAGACTCCACATCATCTTGTGTTCAGTTGGAACTTCCTGTGTTTCAGTTTGTGCCTGCTGCTTCTCTTTCTACTGCTGAGCACCACTGAGAAGAGCCTGGCCCTATCCTCTTGACACTTTCACTTCAGCTGTTTATACACACTGATCAGATCCTCTCTGAGCCTTCTCTTCTCCTGGCAGAACAAGCCCAACTCCATCAACCTTTCCTCAGAGGAGATGTGTTACAAGAAATCTAAGCATTTTTGTAGACCTTTGATGGACTCACTCCAGGAGCTCCGAGTCTCTCTTGTACTGGAGAGCCCAGAACTGGACACAATACTCCAGATGTGGCCTCACCAAGGCAGAATAGAGTGGGCAGATCAACCGCCTTCGACCTGCTGGCCACTGTATTTTTAATGTACCCCAGGATACCACTGGCCTTCTTGGCCACAAGGGCAGACTGCTGTCTCATGGTCAACCTGTTGTCCACCAGGCGGCCCAGGTCTTCCTCTGCAGAGCTCCTTTCCAGCAGGTAAGTCCTCAGACTGTATTGGTGCACGGGGTTATTCCAGGTGCAGGACTCTGCACTAACTGTTGTTGAATTTCAAGAGATTCCTCTCTGCCCATCTCTCCAGCCTGTTCAGACCCCTCTGAATGGCAACACAGCACTCTTCATTATACAGGTAGTGGCATTTCCTATGGAAATATTGTGAAGAAATTAATGCATTCCTTCCTTTTAAGTACAGACCCTTCAGAAGCAAATGGGCAGACAGCAAAGATAAATTTTGTAATCAGTTTTTACTCTGTAGCATTGCCTTTTCTCTCCAACAAGAAAGACTGCATACAGGACTAAAAAGATCGCAGTGTTCACTCTTAACAGGTTGTGAAATGGGAGAGCACTCTTACTTAAATTTTATAGGACAATCGAAGAAATTCTGTATACAGTTGTTCTCAGACTTTGTTACTCTTTGTAATTTTAAACATTAGAGTACTCTGTACTTAAACCAGAGATAATTTCCTGACTGCTACTTAACTTATAAAATCTTAACCTGCTCCAAACCCAATAATTTGAAGGCATACAAATTCCTGGAAGTTATTATCCTTCTTCCCATAAAAAGTACAAAACAACAACAGAAGTGAAACTAATGATTTAAAAAAATGAATAAGGAAACCTCCTTTCCCCACATATCAAGCTGTGGTGAAAGTTCATAGTTCAATTCAACATTTTTGCAACACATAAAGAATGACATGATCATATGTTTTCTTTTCAAACAAAAAAAAAAAGGACATCCATATGTGCAGGCAGATTTGACAAGGAGTAAACGAGAGACCTGAGCTCTTCAAAAGGAGCATTTGGTGACTAGTCTGGATGCGTAAGATGGTAATAGATGCAAGCTTAGGTAACTGAAACTTATTCCTAGTTTCAGTGAGGAGAGCACCAGTTCCAAATAATTCTCCAGCTTACAATAAGAAAACTAAAGAGTCCGGCTGCATAAACAGCATTTTTTCTTATCAGGGTTCAACACAGGGTCTATGAGATCAGAGACTAAATAGCTAGCCAGCACAAAATTATTTTATTTTATTGTTATTTTTCAATATGAGAAATGTTCACAATAAGCTTGCCAAAATAATAAAAAAAAAAAAGCAAAAAACCAACAGCAACAACAAACTTTGTTTCTGTTTACAAAGAGAGAATTTCTGTGGTCACTAGTAATAGACTACCAAATCCATTAAAAGTAAAAGAGTAAGCAGAGTAATAATAGCTTTGTTTTGAACTATTATAAACAGAAAAGCCTATGTTCTCTATAAGAACGAAGACATTTCATAGAGATTGAATCAAATGATAGAAATCATAATGATTAGAATATGTCTGAATAGAGTTCAACGTCTATTTTAGATGGCTGTAGTGGCTACTGATACAATTATATTTGTGAAAATGATCTACATTCATAAAATTTTGCAAAGAACCCTGTAAATAAGGTGATACAGAGAGCTGTGAGCATAGGAACTACACAAAGTTAATATCCTGCATTACATTGATAGCCAAAGTTGTTCAGAGGAAGTGCTCCAGGTAAATAATGCCATGGCGTGGGATATGTTACTGTGAGCCTACCTGAAAAACCTGAAACATTTTCTTAGTCATGCAAAACTAAGCTTTTTTTTTTTTTCCAAAAAATAATGTGACAACGCTGAGATCAAGCTGTCTTTAAATAGGCAAAGCACAAAGGCAGTTATTTGAAATTCACAAATACTTAAAATAATAGTGAATACTAGGTACTTGAACATGACCGTTAATTTGGGGCATCAGTCTTGAGCTAAAACTTTCAGAAGAGCTCAGACTAAATCTAGATTGCTTTTACTGCCAAATTAGTCCAAATTAATGGACTTAAATTAGGCACATTTTGAGTTTGAGCAGTGCAGACGTACCCTTAATGGGTACAATTTTGCAGCCTTTTCTCTCGCATAAGCAATCCATATTCCTTTAAACAGCCTTAATTTGCTCACTGGACCTTTATGGGTTAATAAAGCTCATAGAATCAGGACCCCTGTGCTAACACAACATAAGTATAGAGATGTTAAGGACTAAGTATATTGGAGATGAGAGGTGTTACACACATTACAGTGTCAAGTAAACAAAATTCTCAGAACAAAAACGTGACATCACTTTAACAAAAGTACTGCCAGCCCTAATTACAGATCCATATCAGGAAGTCACTTTAAAAGCATGTACTTAATGACAGGTGGTTATCCATACAGACACGTATCAGCATGTATCTATTTTTGTGTACTAAAAATGTTTTGTTTATATAAAATCCACCTGTACTTCCATAGTATTAGAATGGTAAAGTAGGCCAGTATGGCACACTATTCCTTTGACTATCTGAAGTAAGGGAGTTTGTTGCATATTTTGAAAAATGACAGGTATGATAAAATTTAAAACTATGTAGATCAGCAGCATCTGTGTGTCCTAGAACAATGTAGGTGTTTTGTTTTTTTTTTTCCACAAACAAATTGCACCTCAGTGCTGTAATAGCAAAGTAGGATAGTGTGATTGCCAAATTAAAAGTCACTATATCACTCATTTTATTGGTCAAAAGATGCTCTATAAACATGTCTTTTTCTAAATACAGAGTTTATACGCAGCCATATGTCAGTAAAAAAAATAAGCTGAAGAATTACACTGTTATTGTACAGAGTCAGCACTGAAAAATTAATTTTTGTCTCACTTGGCAATTTGAAGCAAATGGGATATGGTAGAAATCTAAATCTAAATTAAATAGATAAGTCAGAATCTAATTTATATTCCCATTGATCACAGAAGGAATAGAGCATATTCAGTGCTTTCAGAATTGATTTCCTACTGTAGACACTGCCTAGCATGATAAATACCACATTTTCTTTGAGGCTTTAGACTGAATTTCAATTTATGCACAAACCATGGAAATTCAGTTCCTGAGGTGTAACCAATCCTTCATTATAGTTCTGCATTACCATTAATTCTGCAAACCATTAAATACATTTTCACTTTAGACTTTTCTGCACTCATTGCAGCTATTAATGTTTTGTTATGTGTTTAAGTGCTCTCCTAATTGAAGGTCATACTAAGGTTGGTTGTTTTCTAAATTATTTTCGACAGCGAGCACAAACGCACTGTACTCAGACTGTTTTTCACCAGCTGTAGAGAAATGAAGAGCATCAGATTTCCTCTAAAGACATGGTTTCCAGATGTTTTTCAGAAAGTTCTTCTGCTGCTTTCTCTTCCTCTTTCTCCTGATTTCCACTAACAAACCCCAAACTACTGTACCTTTTCTCCTCTCTCATCCAGCCCGCCAAATTTCTCGCAGTTTTATCCTTGTGGCAGCACCAACTCTGGAATGAAGCATAAGCTAATAAACCCCTTATGATGGATTGTGTCAGTAGTGAGAAACTGAGGCTCATGGTTCAAAACCGAACCCTGTAGCCAGAGTCTCACCAATGAGTGCATTTCCATGTGCAGACTCCAGACTTGAATCAGATTCTTCTCACTGTCAAGCTTATTACTAATGGGTAGAAATGAATGTGACCCACTTAATCTTGTCTTTACACATATAAGGCTTTTGCTGAATTATCACACGTAAAGACATCTATTACAGGTTTTGTCCATGACAATCCATTTATCTCAAAAGAAGCACATTTAGGAGAGAGGCTGGGTTGATTTCACAGACTATTCTTGGTGTATATAGGCATAGATGTCTGATAACTAGAGATCCCACGTAGCTTGCTACATATTGACAGGAAAAATAGTCCCTTTTGTAGCTTTCCCCACAACAAAAAGGGCATCCTTGTTTTACTTAACAAAGAGATGTGACTAATGAGCTATCTATTCCCTTAACATTTCATTAAATGCAGGTGCAAGGATGTCTATACCTTATTACTGAACAAAAGGACAGACAACCTCAGGACTGAGCTTACTTATATCTCCTCATTTTGTGGGATTTAAGTGGAAACGTTCATCTTCTTACATTTTGAACATGCAGCCAATATCACATTTCACAGAACAGTCAATAAGATTTACACAGGACAGCGTGTAGCTTACGGGTAAAAACTGTCATTATGCAATGTTCAGGAAAGGTCACCTCTATTAATTAATGGATTTGTAGTTTGAAATCAGAAGATGGCCTTGCAGCTCACTCTTGCAGCAGTATTTGATTACTGTTTATTCCTTTTTAACAGCAAGTATCTTTCCCAACCATTGATTTACCCAGGTAGAATGGTACAATCTCTCTAGAAATAAGAATCAGAAATTAGGTGAGCTGAAAGGCACTGGGAAAAGCTCCTGTTCTAGTCTTCTTGATATAAGTATTTCAGAGTGAGTGGTCTAAGTGTAACATAACTGCTTCCAAGCTATTTTTAATTACAGAAGTATCATTAAGGAAAGGGAACTTACCTTGTACGTATATTCTCTTGTACGTATATTACTCTTCACTTTACTGTTCTTTTTATACTTGCAAGTGGGATATCTTGTATGTATTATGAGTTGTTAAAAAATCACTAGTTTCAATGGAGTGAAATAGTTTTACTTAATTTGCAGGAGTCTGTATATAAAAAATAAACTTGCTTGTGTAACTTTCGATTCTCCTTGAATTAGCACATCATATTTCCACGTCATAGCTCAAATTATCTTCGCTTGAAACTGGATGAAAAAAATGAGCTGCTTTAAGTCTACTTGGGATTGGATTTAAGCATTTGTTAGTTTTTTCTTTCCTGAGTATTACAGTGAACCTTTCAATGATCATTGACCAAATACTGGGCTGCAGTGAAAATGAGTCAGATCTGGACAACCTTTGCCAGTAGGCAGGTGTCACAGCATTATCTATGGATCCGTGTCTGTGTCAGGGGGACAGCAGGCCCACAGGCCCACCAGCCTGGAAAAGAGAGAAAGGAGAAAAAAGAAAGTGTCGGCGGTTTAGGGGCTGGCCCGGACTGGTCTGGTGGCTAATGTGGCAGGGGACCCGGGAACCCACACCCTGGGGAGAACAAAGGGAAAAGGGGAAGGGTAGGAAAACTGTAGATGGGTCTAAAATAAAACAGTGGCAACAATCTGAGGAGGAACGTTCATTTACTAAAAATGATATCAAAATGGAGGCCAGTAAATCAGAGCAGAGAGAGTTCAAAACTGAGATTCTTACTCCGTAAGCTGCAGTGGGACCATGTGCTTCTCCGCCACATATGGAGAGAACTCCCGGTCTACCAGGCAGCTTCACCAGTGGGGAATAAGCCAGGCCACCCAGAACGGTGACAAGTGTTCCTTTGCTACCTCCCATAACAAAAGCCAGAAAGCCAGCCACCTCAGGGTGTGTATAGCTATGGCGGATCTTCTTGCACTCTTCTAGGGAAACCTGCATCCTCTGCTTCCTTTTCTTCTCTGAAGTGCCAATGTGCAGCATGAGGAATAAACAGGAACAGCTAGAGATCTGTGTGTCGTCACAGAATCATGATTCCTTGTGATCATAGAGACATAGTGGGGCAGATCACATGACTGGAATACTGTTATGGATGGCTATGTCCTTTTTAGGAAAGACAGACCAGCAAGGTGAGGTGGGGGAGTTGCTCTTCGTGTGAGAGAGCAACATGAATGTATCAAGCTCTGCCCAGAGGTGGATGATGAATAAATGGAGAGCTTATGTGTGAGTATTAAGGGGTAGGCTAACATGAGTGACACTGTTGTGGCACACACAGTTCAGGATCTTCCTGCAGTGTGTGGAAGATAACTTTCTGATGCTGGTGACAGAGAATCCAATGAGGAGAAGTGTGCTGCTGGACCTTGTTCTTATAAAAAAAGATCTGGCTGGGAATGTGAGAACTGGGGGCAGCCTGGGATGCAGTAACAATGAGATAGTGGCATTCAGGATCTTGCATGAAAGAAACAGAGCAATAAGTAGCATTGCAACCTCGGACTTCAGGAGAACCAAGGACCTACTTGGAGGTATCCCGTGGGTTAGAGCAATGGAAGGTAAAGGAACCCAAGAGAATTGGTTGACATTCAAGCACCACTTCCTCTTAGCTCAAGATCAGCACAGACTTAGAAGAAAGAAACCAGGCAAATGTGTCAGGAGACCTGCACAGATGGGCAAGGAGTTCATGGAAAAATTCAAATGGAAGAAAATCTATAGAATGTAGATAAGAGGTCTGACACCTGATAGGAATATCAGAACATTGTCAGGGCATGCAGGGATGAAGCAGTGAAGGTTAAGGGCCACTTGGAATCAAATCTGGTGAGGGATGACAAGAACAACAAAAAAGGCTTCTTTAAGCATGTCAGTAGTGAAGGGAAGACTAAAGAAAATGTGGCCTGCTACTGAATGAGGTGGGTGCCCTGGTAATGGAGGATACTGAGAAGGTAGTTACTGAGCACTTTCTTTTCTTCAGTCTTTACTGCTAAGACTGGCCCTCAGGAATCCCTCAGATCCTGAAGGTAAGAGAGTGAGTCTGGAGAAAGGAAGACTTCCCCTTGGTCGAGGAGCATCTTGTCAGAAATCATCTAGGCAAACTGGACTCACACAAATCCATGAACTCTAACGCAGTACACCTGAACATGCCGAGGGAGATGGCAGACAACATGTTGACCATGACCCAGCAGTGTGCCACTGTGGCCAAGAAGGCCAGTGGTATCCTGGGGTACATTAAAAAGTGTGTTGACAGCAGGTTGAGGGACGTGATCCTCCCCCTCTAATCTGCCCTGATGAGGCCACATCTGGAGTATTGTGTCCAGTTCTGGGCTCCCCAGTTCAAGAAAGACAGGGAACTTCAAGAGAGAGCCCAGTGGAGGGCTACAAAGATTATTTGGGTCCTAGACCATCTCCTTTATGAGGAAAAGCTGAGACACCTGGGACTGTTTAGCCTGGAGATGAGAAGACTCAGAGGGGATCTTATCAACCCTTATAAGTATCTAAAGTGCAGGTGTCAAGTGGATGAGGCCACGCTCTTTTCAGAGGTACCCAGTGACAGGACAAGGGGCAATGGGCACAAACAGGAACACAGGAGTTTCTGTATGAACATCAGAAAAACCTTTTTACTGTGAGGGTGACAGAGCACTGGAACAGGCACCCGGAGAGGTTATGGAGTCTCCTTTGGAGATATTCAAGACTCGTCTGGACACTTTTCTCTGCAACCTACCGTAAAGAATGGACTTGATCTCCAGAGGTCCCTTCTAACCCCTATGATTCTGTGATTCTGTGTACATGTTTCTTAAGTTTTACTGTAAATATTTTCCACTCTCCTTGGTGGGCCAAAAGCATCCCGAATTGAACTTCACCAAAGTTCATGAAGTTCTACCAAGAAATAAATTGGCTTGTTAATTTTTAACAGGGTGCTAAAGGAAACTGATGGCATTTTGAAACTCCAGCTCTTGTATCTCAAAAAGAAATATATATATATTTATGGAGGAAGAATACTGAAGCATCACTTCATTAGTAAATTGAATACTGGTGTGACATTGGGCATATTTGCTAGTACAGTTTAAAGTGTTTGCAGAAAGTATACATATTACTGAAGGCTTTTTGGCACTGTCACTTGAAATCTGGATTGCAACAAGCACTTCTTTTATTACTGACAAATAGAAAGCATGTGTTTGGCATTATTTATTGTTTTCTGTGTAGCATGTGTCAAGATTTGAAAGTGTGTATCTTACTAGTCACGTACTAAGTTTAGTTGTTGTAATTAAGTTGCTAATATCTGGCACAGTAAGCAGTCAGCAGGATTTGATTTCACAGTTTAACAGACTGACTTGACACCTCTGGAAGCTGAGGGGTAGACACTCAGTAGCACACTAAGAGAAATACCATCACTTTCTTAATGATTCAGACCACATTATCCAAAACAGTCTCTAATTCTGATCCTTCCATATCTGAACGAAGAAACAGAAACTGTCCATCAGTAACCTCACTGCTATAACAGTACTTCAGACACCCAAAATCAGGGGATTTTTGGAAAAAGCACTTTGTGTGTGTGTTACTAAGAATCTTTTTTGTTTTGTTTTAAAGAATATGAACAAGATTTCCAAGGTTAACACACATATTCTAACTAAAATGGTCATCTTTTTTCAACATTTTTTTCCTCTGATTCTAAAATTCGTTGAAGAGCTGAGCAAACCTGAGCACTTCTATGCCATGAGAAGTCCTCACAGTTAAAAATTACTTAACCTTTGCATTGGACTAAAACCCACCCATGCCCACTAAACCATGTCCCTAAATGTCAGGTCTAAACATTTCTTGAACACCTCCAGGGATGGTGACTCCACCACCTCCCTGGGCAGCCAGTTCCAGTGCTTGACCACTATTTCACAAAATAAATTTTTCATAATATCCAACTTGAACCTCCTCTGGTGCAACTTGAGGCCATTCCCTCTAGTTCTATCACTAGTTACCTGGGAGAAGGGGACGACCCCCACCTTGCCATAATCTCTTTTCAGGTAGTTGTAGAGAGCCTCCCCTGAGCCATCTCTTCTCCAGACTGAACAATCCCAGTTCCCTCAGCTGCTCCTTGTGCTCCAGACCTCTCACAGCTTCATTGCCCTTCTCTGGACATGCTTCAGGACCCTGATGTCTTTCTTGTAGTGAGGGGCCCAAAACTGTACACAGTATTCAAGGTGTAGCCTTACAGGGGGATGATCACCTCTGTGGTCCTGCTGGCTACACTATTTTTGATACAAACCAGGATGCCATTGGCCTTCTTGGCCACCTGCACACACTGCTGGTGCATGTTCAGACTAGAATCTACTAGCACCCCTAGATCCTTTTCTACCATGCAACTTAACAGCCACTCTGTCCGAAGCCTGAAGCACTGCACCTGAAGTGCAGGACCAGTTGCTTGGTCTTATTGAACCTCATATGATTGGCCTCAGCCTGTTCAGATCCCTCTGCAGGACGTTCCTACCCTCAAGCAGATCAACAATTGTTACCACCTTGGTGTCATCTGCCAGCTTACTGAGGGTGCACTCAGTGTCCGCATCCAGGTCATCAATAAAGATATTGAACAGGACAGGCTCCAGTACTGACCTCTGGGGAACACCACTTGTGACCAGTTATCAGCTGGATGTGACTCCATTTACCACCAGTCTCTGGGCCCAGCCCTCCAGCCTGTTCTTTACCCAGCAAAGACCTGGGTACCTGTCTAAGCCATGGGCTGCCAGCTTCTCCGGGAGAATACTGTGGAAGACAGGGTCAAAGGCTTTGCTGAAGTCTAGTTAGACTACATCAACAGTCTTTTCCTCATCCAGCAGGCCAGTCACATGGTCCTAAAAGGAAATGAGGTTGGTCAAGCAGGACTTGCCTTTCACGAACTCATGCTGGCTAAGCCTGATCCTCTGGCAGTTCAGCACATGCCGCGTGATCTCACTCAAGATCATGGAATCACATAATCATAGAATGGTTGAGGTTGGAAGGGACCTTAAGTATCATCGAGATCTTACCCACCTGCCATGGGTGGGGTTTCCACCCACCAGATCAGGCTGCCTCGGGCCCCATCCAACCTGGCCTTGAGCACCTCCATCGATGAGGAATCCATAACTTCTCTGGATAACCTGTTCCAGTGCCTCACCACACACTTAAGAATTTTTTCCTAAAATCTAACTTAAATTTCCTCTCTTTTATTTTACAGCCATTCTCCCTTGCCTTATCACTATCAATCTGTATAAAAAGTTACTCTCCCTCCTGATTAGAAACCCCCTTTATGTACTGGCTGGCTGCAGTGAGGTGTTCCTGGAGCCTTCTCTTCTCCAGGCTGAAAAAAACTCAGCTCCCTCAACCTTTCTTCATAGGAGAGATGCTCAAGCCCTCTGATAATCTGAGTGAACTTCCTCTGGACCTGCTCCAACAGCTCCACATCTTTCTTTTGTTGGGAGCCCCAGATCTGAATGCAGTACTCCACTAGAAGGGGCCTCACGAAAGCAGAGTAGATGGCAACAATCACCTCTCTTGCCCTGCTAGCCGCCCTTCTTTTGATGAAGCCCAGGATACAGTTGGCCTTCTGGTCTGTATGTGCACATTGCTGGCTCATGTCCAGCTTTTCATTCAGCAGGACCCCTCAAGTCCCTCTGTGCAGGGCTGCTCTCAGTTAGTTCAGTTTGTACACATATCTGGGATTGGCCTGACCCAAGTGCATCACCGTGCACTTGGCCTTGTTGTACCTCATTAGATTTTCATGGGCCCACTTTTCATGCCTGCACAGGTTCCTCTGGATGGCATCCCCTCTTCCTTCTGTTGTTTCACTGCACCACTCAGCTTAGTGTCATGAGTAAACTTGCTGAGGGTGCCCTCCAGTCCCACTATCTAGGTTGTTGATAGAGATGTCAAAGAGCTCTGATTCCAAGACTCATCTCCACCTAGTCATAGAGCCATTGACAACAAACCTCTAGTTGTGGCCATCCATCAGATTCTTTATCAACCAAGTATTCCAGCCTTCAAATCCATGATTCTAATTTAGAGATAAGAATGTGGTGCAGGACCATGTCAAAGGCCTTTCACAAGTCCAGGTAGATGACATCAGTTGCCCTTCCTCTGTACACCAATGCTGTCACGCCATCACAGAAAGCCACCAGACTGGTCAAGCATGATCTGTCCTTGATAAAGTTGTTCTGCTTCAGAACCTTTCCCAACACTGAGGTCAGGCTGACAGGTCTGTATTTCCCTGGATGCTTCTTTCAAAACTTCTTGTAGATGGGTGTCATATTGGCAGGTCTCTAGTCATTTGGGATCTCCTCGGTTGACCAGAACCGATGACAAATGAAGGAAAGTGGCTTGGTGTACATTGTCTCTACATAGTTATGAGCCAAAGTTACTCAAGGAGCAGCATGGATCATCACAAACCAGTACTACACCCTGTGCATTAAATCTGCATTATTGACTAATGGAGATACAGCCCAAACAACCTTTGAAAACATTTCTTTCCTCATGTACATTGGTAGAGCAACCTATATATAATCAGACAGAATTTTGATGGTTTTTGTTAAAAGGAGCAGCAACAACAAGAACTCAAGTTTTGAAAGGACCAGAATTCTTTTAGTATCATGAAACTAAAGTCAAGAACACTTTAATAAATAAATTGAAATCATAATGCTTTCTATAAAGAAGTTATTGATTTTTGTGATTTTGAGTGATTTTCAACATACAAAACAATAGAGTTGTGGCTTTTGTCTTTCAAAACATTGTAAGAATGTATGTCCGTAGTCTACACTTCACTAGGAAGTACTCTGGAAATATGAATAAGCTATGCTATATTGTTGTGCAATGGGCAAGTAACAAGCAATGTCTTTCCAAATCAAAATATGGAGGTATGTATTGAAAACTACCTATTCAACTGAAACTGGTGATCACGGAGTTTTACAGCAGAGCACTCTCCCTTTTCTAAGAAGCACACCGAGAGAGTGACCATGTGACTGAGGAGATCAGTAATGTGATAAAATTCTCTCTCCTTACCTCTTACTTCTAGTTGCAACATATTTTTAATCATGAGTGAGTTTTGCCCACTTGTGGCAGTTTTTGCCCATGGTAACCATGGCACGACTTTTTCCTCTGTGTGATTCTTAATTCTGCCAATGCCTAGGTTTTCTATGAAAAAAAAAAAAAAAATGAGGGATTCTGACAGCAAAACATTAAATGATGAATTTTTCTCAGAAAAAAAAAATCTGAATGAATTTTCTGAGTGGTATATGCTCAAGTAGAATTAAAGGGCTGTAGCAAAATTTTGTGGGAGGATAGGTGAAATTACTTCCACCACGGTGTTAGTCAGGAGAAACTATTTCATACATACATCCAAGGCTGAGAAGCTTTACTTCTGCTCCAAGGCAAACTAAGGAAACCAAAACACATGCAAGTAGATGATGTCGTATTAGACAGCGTTCACCAAAGATGGACATTACATGCAGCTGGCACTATGTAACACTTTGAGGAAGCCCTGAATGGATTAAAAAACTCAGTACTTTTTTCCATAACTGTTGCTGACCAGTGATATTTAGCAAATTTTATTACTTTGAGCATCCACTAGGGTCTTTCAAAAGGAGGAAGAAAAAGCTCAAAATTCTTGAGCACTCCATACAGGGGACTTTCCCTTTAAATATTTGTAGTGCTATCAGATGAGTTAACATTTTCCAGCCACACTCACTCCTGGTACCCCTGGTTTAAGGTGCTCAGTTATCTGAATTAGCAGGGCTTGCACAGGTGTGAGCGAGGGCAATAATTAGCCCATTCATTCCACAATCTGTGCTTCTTTGAGGATCCCCGGGGAATGTATTACTGGCAGCGGGTATTTGTAACACTTAGTAGTTTCATGTTCAAAGCTGAATACAATATCTTACTGTGTAAATCTCCCAGGATTAACACTTTGATTAAATCTGAGGCTGGACATACTTGCCCCGGAAGAATGGGGACGAGTTTGCTTTGTGTCTGCCTGCACTTTGTAAGCCTAAGGAAGAATGGTTTTCCTAGGCTGTGGGTTGATCCGATGGGTACAAAGTGATAGCCCCTTTCCCAGCAACATGCCGCTGGATTCATCTAAGAGTTACAACTCAGAAAAGGCAAACATCACACAGAATTTAACAAAATGTGAATAAATCCTTTATTTCTCAGTTTTGCTTTTGGCCAAGTTGCTATTCCAGGTGAAGGGAGCTCTGCCTGAGGAAAGACAGTAGAATTTCATGTGCTGTATGCTGCCAAAGCAGAGATGTTAGACAGAAATGTTTTGGCAAGTGGATTCCTTATCACAATCCAAAAGATGTTATAGCACAGTGAAATTGTGACTGTTATACAGAGTCAGACTCTCCAGATTGACATTGTGAGGCCACCATTCCAATGTTTAAAAATTCCTGTCATACATAGCTTATCAGATAGCCTTATTTACTTTCAGCTACAGATATCTTTACTCATACTGCATGACTAAGATGGGTGGAGATACCTACAGAAAAGGACTTTTCTTCATTCACTTCTAGGAGCTGCAAGCTGGGCGAAGCAGTCTGGGCTAGGGTTTCAGAACCATTTAACACAGATTCGATTGGTCTTACTGAAGCTCATAGAAATTTTCTAAAATTTTGAACTCTTGAAAATCCCATTGCATCTGTTCTTTTGATATTCAACATTAAATCTGCTTGCTTTCTTCAAAGATCTCCTACTTCAGCTAGCTTCCAGATTCAAGATATAGTTCTCTGAGTGTTAAAACTTTGTATGCTTCCTTTCTTATGAGTTTGTCTTGTCCTTTGATTTTTCTGTGGTGAGATGCGAGTCCCAGTACAGATTTAAGTATGCAGTTTCCCCATGTATGGGTTCCCTTGTGTCTAATAAAGATTGTCCTGTAGAATCTGACATGATTTCATGAAACTTCAAGGAGTACCATATCTCAGCCAATATTTTCAGAAGTTGTGGACAGAAGAAAGGAAAAACATATCCGTTATAGACAATGAGAAAAGCATGCCTGCAATTCCCTAGGAAGCTAGACTAAGAAAAAGCATTTAGGGAAGATATATCAGCATGTTAGGCAAGATTTTTGAGCTAATCTACTTGAATGTGGACTAAGGAGTGCAGATGGTTTATATGTAGCGCTAGATACCTGCACAAAAGAATAGCTGGAGTGATAAGGCGAAAAGTGATGTCCTGTGTCCAGCCGATGAGTCATTTTTCCTCCAGGCCCTATCCTGTGGTCTCTGTAGAACTCTATTACTTGTGTTTTCCATAGCTGCCCCAGGCACCTGTTTTTACAAATCCTGAATGTTTCCTTTCAGTGAAGCAGAACCATAGCAAATTTCAGAATAAAAGGATATTCTCTGTAAGTAGGAAAAAATAAAATAGAAACACTGAATTAAGTTAAACACTTGTCCATTGAATCTGTAGTAACCAATTTCATGTAAAGACCCTTCGTCTCACTCCCCTTCCTGTTTCCTGGGTGTGCTCAGAGCTGGCCTCTCACGTTTCCTGTGATGAGCTTTGGTGAATCCAGCTCATGGCTTCAACTGCCACTGCCGGTTTGTTTGCTGATTTTGTTTTTTATGGATTTTATGTGATATATTACTCATCAGTATGACTAGTGAAGTGATTTAACAAATGAAGTATCATCCAATGAACACACGCTTCATCCTGACTAAACCAGCTGTCAGGGACAACAGCTGCTGATTCATGAAAGGAATGGAAATATTTCTTTGTTAAATCGGAGCACATCCATGAAAATCTGTCCTAAATGAAAATGACTGACTGCAGTGATGCATCAAATAACCCAAGTGGAAGTCTAGGGGTGGGCAGGAGCTTTGCAATTATGGAAATCTGCTCTAAAAGGAAAGTCATTAAGAAAAAGAACATTGATTCTATTTGATTTCATTTTCCAAGTTGCATGTATTGTTCAAGGAATTTAAAACAAATTGTAACATAGTAGTTTAAAAAATCCACGTACGGATCCCCACTGTGTTCTACATCTGAGAGTTTTCATCTTAGTCCTCTGTGCCTCTCATCTCTTGAGATGTTGTTGTCTCTCTCTTCTTCTTAAAAGGATAATCATACACATCCTCATGTACCCTCATTTTCACAGCCCTAATAATTAGCTAGTAGCAGTCTATGCAGGTTTAAGGCAGCAAGTACTGTTATAGAAAATGTAGAGACAAAATAAATCAGCTGTCTTAGAATTAGTTTATTCAAGCACTCTGCAAAGTATTGGGACTAACAGCCCCACAAAAGAGGATTTATTCCACAAAATTCCATCTCTAATGGCTCAATCATGAACTTCAGTGGAAACCCACAGAATACTTTCATGTAATGAGTAAAATCTTCCTTAAACTTTTCCAGCTAATGGCTTCATGGATTTAAAGTACCATTTCTTTGCACAACGGATGCCAACTAATAAATTTTTTTCTCAGACAGCTGGTTGATTAAAACAGTTACTTTTACTTATTTATTTGTTGTAATATAAATTTGAATTATTCATTCAGAAACTACATTTAGTACTGAAATTTTCTTTTTCCTCCTAGAATTGTAGGTTTGTCTGAAAGTTTGTGTTTCATTTCAAGCTTTTTCAGCTAGAATTACAAAACATATTATCTGTCATTATTCTATATAAAAAAACCATTATGGCTAAAAATATAGTAACACTAAACTAGTTCAGTTATTTCTTTTCACGTGGTAATATTGTAAAATAACTTATGAATATCCCTTGCCAGAAGAGAAATGTTTCTTGCTCTTGATCTATTGACCTCATAAAAGAGATTATGTCATGACAACATCATGAAGAATCTGGGGGGTTTTCCTGTAGTTAGATATATTCTCTGCCAGGAGATATGTTTTTAGGACTGTTTTGATTTTGCAAGCCATTCCCCTTAGTAGGCTAGTTAATCTGGCCTACATAAAATGGAAATGATTCTAGGATTCTACTAGGATTGATCTTTTACGTAGGATAGTAGTAGAAAATTTGTGGTATCAGCGTTTGAAGAAAGTTACCCTGTCCCTTTAAAGAACAGTCCCAGCTTTCAACTGTTCTTCAATGAGAAGAAATGTACTGCTTTTACTAAAACAAAGCATAAAGATCTATTTGTCTAATGGGAACAAAGTAAGTCCTAGATAATAATAAAAAACATATATTGAATATAACAGATAAGTCTCTTAATAGAAGCAAGGAGGAAAGAATATTCCAGGGATCTGATCTTGCTCTGTAATATCAAAGGGTAACTTCTCAGTGACTCCTAAAGACATCAAGTCAGGAGGATTTCAATAAAAACAAAAACTCAGGTAACCTAGTTATCTTTTGCTCTATGTGATGCATTTGCATAACAGTCTCACAAATTAGCTCAAGGTTTACAGATTGTGTGACAGACGTGTGAGATGGTGGATAAATATAACCAGAAGCCAAAAACTCAGCACTAATTATTAGCAAAGCATACGTCACTGCTTATTATGAATTTCATGGCAAGAAACAAACAAGACTTGTCTCACAAAAGCTGAAAATCTAGATATCTTGATACGATTTGGGAAGTATAAGCCAAAAGTATGGCTTCTGTCTCTGAAAAGATGTCATTTAAAAGGAACAAACAAACAAAAATCCCCTTTTAATTTTGGCTTTATTCTTGCATTGCTGTCCTGTTGTGCAATATACACTCTAGTAGGTAAATACTGATGGTACTTCCCTAAACACCATCATGGCCCATCTTTTTCCCATCAGCAGGACTGATGAGCATAGATGGCCAAATGCAGAAGAAAATTGAATTATTTCTTCCCCACAGAAAAACAAAACAAAACAAAATAAACAAATGAAAAACAGCCAGCTAGAATTCTTTTCAGTTTGTTTTATGATGCTTTGTAGGAAGGGCTCCTCAATTCCGTGGAAACTATGCAGGTGATTTGATGTACTCCAGTGTATCAGCATAGAAAGGGAGACACGCCGTATCAGATCTCAGTTGAAATCATTACTTTTCTTGTTTCATATTTAAAATAAAATTCCTTCATTACGATAGAATTATCTTGCTCACAACTTTTCTTCAGTAATTTCATCGACTCTAAATATATTCTTAACAGAATTCTTCATTGATTCTGAATATGTGATTTATTTTTTTACTCTCTCCTCCTTTCTATATTCATACAATATTAATTTTCCTTTCTAATCTATAACAATCTCTTTTGCCTATCACCAGTTAGCACAGTCTTCGTTTTTTTCTTCTTTCTTTTTTTTACTACATACATAGAAACCATGGTGTGCCTCAGTTAGGAATAAAGTTGTGACAACCTCAATAATCAGTAGAGGGAGGGGACGGAAGTCTCACTGTGGAGACTTGAATTACCCTCTGGAGGTCTCTCTCCAGAAATTACAAAGGGATCTATGGATGACCCCATGTGATCAGGCACTGAAAGCCGGGTTGGAGAGGACGAGCTTCAGTGCCTTAGGAAGCACTGAAATCACAGGGAATGAATTGCAGAGTGGGTTCACATATTTTTTGACATCACTGAATATTTCATTTGTAAGCTAAAATAGACAGTAATTTAATGTACTTCTTTTGCACATATTCATGGATTTATACTGATTAGCCAAGCAATTCTGTACTGACAATGAAAATGTTATTCAAAACTGTTCCTTGATAAATAGAAAGCTCTCTTGTATTCACTGTTTAAGTAAGTGAATGGAGGAGACCAAAACTTCCTGAAGGCATTTCCCAAAATATTCTCTCCTGGATACTACTCTTAACTGTATTATTTCTTCCTATATCTGTAATTCATTTCTTGAGGGAAATATTTTTTTTCCATCACTACACTGAGAAGTCTATGTTGATATGAGTGACTAACAATTGTACAGAAAAAAAAATGGTTTCCTCAACATTCCTAGATATTAAGCGGTTAAACTAAAACTCCTTGCTGGCAAAAAAGGACATCAGTGCGAGCTACAACCAAACCAGTATTTATAGGTTTGTTGGTAATTTGTAAAAAAAACAACCTTTCATTCTTGTTCGTTAAGAAAACCGTCCTGCAGAAGTGGCTTCTCCCACTAGGTTTAATAATCTGTGCATCTCCACACAGTATGACCTGCAAAGGCTGTCAGCAAAGTAGTAAATCTAAGTCCTTAGTCTGAGTGCCCTCTGATAACAGTAACAGAGCTCCTGATGCTGTACATACATTCTCAGATACTGATGTATATTTTTGCTAGTGTCCCATACACTCTTCTTTCCTAGGTTTGACGGCTACAGGTTTTCATAAAAATGCAAAAGCTCAGTGGTAGAGTAATTACTGTGGGAACATTCCTTTTAATTTAGGATGTCTTTTTTAAAAATAACTGCAGAGGCCCAGAAGGAAGGAGAAAAATGAGCTACTTCCTTTCAGGAAGCCAAATGGAAGAATGCTGGATAGCTTGCATTATTGTGTAGTTCAAAATAAGGGAAAAATATAGCAAAAATTCAGCTCACAACCCTCGAAACCTGAAGAACAATAAGTATTTTTTCCAGAAATGTTACTGTATGTAAATATTAAGTTTATTAAGATTCTTAAAGATAGTTTAAAGAGTTTAGCTCAGTAATCCCAGAGCCACCAGTGAAAGAAATGGGCCCTGATATACATGGAGCTCTTTGGTAGCATTGACTAAGGTTTAATATGAACAAGTTGCTACATTAAATATTTGAAGTGGACTTGATTGTTTTGCTTAAGTGTTCACAAGTTACTGTATAGCTACTGTATTTTGAATTCTTTCAATTAAAAATATGGTAAAAATGTAGAGGAGAAGGCAGATTGTTCACCCTGTCTTTGGTTTATCATTAGTTTGAGACAGGATTAAGTTACTAATCTTAGATGGAGCTACTGCACAAAAAAAACCCGAACTTTGCAGGAATTTAATATGTGAAGTCATCATTATGATAGACAGATTGATGACCACACAAACATTTTTTGTTTGTTGTAACAAGTTGAAAATGTTTATTTTCATAATCCTGAACATTTGCAAACTAGAACAACAGAGAAGTACTGGAGATTGGTTGTTGAATGCTTGTAGAGTTTATCAAATGTGTCTCTGATCTCAAGATCTTACAATTAATGTTGTGAAAATGTTAAATTTACAAAATAAGGGGAAAGTGTTCCTAAATTTTCAGAGAAGTTTGGGTATTTTTAGCATATTTATTAAGAACCGGATAGAATATCAATAACTCTTCCTTGGTGTTTAAACACCTACATTCCTTTAAAGAGGTAAAACAGAATAGATAACAAAGTGCTGTTAAGCCCACATATGGCCCAAGTTCTTCTGTAATCCTAGTATGTGATCTTGTCATTTGTTTGTTGGTGTGGTGATGAGCTTTTTTAATAACTTAGGAAATTCATTGTTCTGACAGATCATTCATGCTTTCTACCTACCCTTTCAATGCCCTATTACGTATTTTTTTCTTTTATGAAAATCAGCAAAAAAGAGTAATTGTATCGAGATCACAATGCCCTTAACATAGAGCATTTTGAGTAAATTTTAGAAAGAAGGTAAACAAAGATATTTGAGAATTAATAGCTGATTCTCCTTTATTTTCCTATAATTATATTCTTCTGCAGCAGTATTTTGCTTGTAGTCACTTGCAAAATGAAAGTATTTTGTAACAAAATTGATTTAATTTATCTGACAAACCAAATCCTGTAGGCTTAAATTCTGTGGAATTTGCTGGGACCAGAATGAATGTTAGCAAAATCAGAAGTAGTTATTTTGGTAGGAACCTTTACATTACATGTTAAAACAATTTCTTTTCCTTGAGAGAATATTTTTAACATATATTCTACAAGAACTTGCTGGCGATATTTTATTCAGTTTGATGCTGACGATTTTGGCCATTTTTATACTTGTGCTGGAAGGACCTTCCCACCGGAATGCCAACTCAAGTTTCTCAGCACAGCTCAATAGCACTGTTCTGTGAAATCATTTATAACATAGACCATCTCTGTATATGCTGGCAAGAGATACATCCTGCTAGTGAGAACACAGTTTAAAAGAGTTCCTTTTTAAATGTTTCCAGGACAAGAATAGACAAAGCATTTTTTTTCCCAGTTCTACTTGTTCAAATTACAGCTAGAATTATTTCTTTAAGGCAGAATAAGGAAGTCATTTTGTTTTCAGAACATTGTTCCCGCCAAGGTCAGAATATACCAAAATGGAACAATATCTTGCTACAATGGATGATCAGGCTTGCAAGGTAGAATTTAATGGGTTGTACTCTGTCTGAAGGCTAGTAACAGGTATATTGGGACTAGTCCTGTTTAATGTCACTTTCAATGATGTAGAAGAGCTGACAGATAGACCTTCATAAAGTTTGCAGATGACATCACACTGAGGGGATCAGTCACTATGGTGGTGGAAAACAATGCCTTTCAGAGGGAAGTAGGCATGCTGAACAAATGGTCCAAGAGGAACAAGGCTCTTCACAGTGGTGTTTTGTGGTAGGATGAGAAGCAACAGCACAAACCAAAATAATCTGGACATAAGAAACTTTTTCCCAATTAGAATAGTAAGAATGTTGCCTAGAGAGGTTGAATCATCCTTAGAGGTTTTCAAGACTTGACTGGAAAAAGCCTTGAACAACCTTTGAAGTTATTTTTGTTTTGAATGCGAGGTTGGACTGGAGGCCTCCTGAGGTATATTCCCACCTTAACTATCCTGTAACTTGTGATTGCATCTCTTGTCTCTTCTGTTTCTTCATATTGTTAATTTCCCCTTTTATAGCATTTAGTATAAACGTTCTTCCAAAGACATATTATAGTTTTATTTTTCCACCTCAGTCTGGGGGGGAAATAAACAATGAAAACAGCAAAAGAGGAGGTATCTGTTTCTACTATATCCATTTCAGACTTAAACATCTCATCTCATTAGTAAAGTAGTCCAAAATGTCAACAATTAGGCATCATTGGATGTTCATCATGTCAGCTCTTTTTAACTTCAGTTGAAGTTCTTGTGCATTAATAAATTATTTAGATTTTTTTCTTGTGTATTAGTTCTTTCTGACACTCATGATTTCATTTTGACAAACTTTATCTTCCAACATTTGAAGTAAATGTATCAGTCTGATCAGCCATTTCTTAAAATATCCAAGATATTTCATTTCACAGTAGTAGATGAGATGTTTCTTCATTTGGACTTGGAGACTTATCTCTTCTCTCTCTGTCATTGTGTATAATTTCCTGTGCTCATTTTATTACCAAACTACTTGGGGTCATTTATCTTCTCTGTTATAGCTAAAACATAAATGAAGTCTAAAAAAATCATACGAAAGCAAGATAGATAGATAGATAGGTAGATAGGTAGATAAAAATCAGCCCTAGTGCTTTTATTTCATACCTGTTGGGTTTTCTTTGAGTGATGATTCTACTCTCTATTAACTTATTAATTTTCCTAGTTACTCACTTTCTGTAAATGATTTATGACTAGTATTCTGTTACATTCAAAAAGATCATCTCCTAACAACTGCATTTATTATGTCAGTACAAAGCAGCACATTCTGATGCTTGTTTCATACAGTTCCTCAGCTGTTGTCTCTGCTTTTCAATAACACTATACTCTCTGGGTGCAAAACACAAATAAATTAAACATGAGGTAGGTGAATAGAAATACAACTTGTCCCAAGAAATAAAAAGAGAAAAAAAAAAATCACTGCATTTTATTGACATCAAAGACAATATTCATAAAGTGAAACTTACTGATTTTGTACTGAGACTTTCAATATATTCAGCTGAACCCAGTTCAGTTTTTCCTTTTGCCCTTTGACTGGTTATTGCATCATTATGTGTAAAAGGCCTCAATTTTGTACTGTCAGTTTGAATGCATATTCTTAAATTCTCCCTTTTTGACATAGCTCCTCTTAGGAGAATCATACTCAATGAAGATATTGTTTCCCCCTTCCAAAGACTGAGCAAATCCAGTGAAGCAATTTCACTGTGGTACTAAGTATTCATGCGCTGCTTTTTTTAGATCCAAGATGTCGATTGACATACGCTCAATAAACTTTTCATGAAACAGATTGGCAGTATTCTGGGAGGTCCAAAGTTTACTTCTGTTATGTTGGCACCAAGGGTTTTTTTCTTTTTTTTTTTAAATAGTTCTAGTTATAATTTACAATGTTCATTTCTGAAGGGCTTCATTATCTTCTTTTTTTTTGTAAAATGTTTCAATTTATGCATACTTTTTTTTTTTTTTAATTAGAGTTGGCCAAAAGATTTGGCCTTGGTGATGCATACTAAGATGTGTTGGAGAAATGCTGAGTTTCAGCTGGAAAGGTGGTACCAAGGAGTACAATAAGAGGGACTGAAAGAGATACTAAGTCTGTAGCTAGTCGGTAAGGATACTAACACGAGACACGAAAGAGCCCCATTACAGTTCTTGATTTTCTGGATTTGGATTTGAACTAGCTGGAAAACATTACTCTGAGTTTGTCAGAGACTGATTGGCATTAAAAAGTTCAAAAGGTTTTCTTTTTGTGCCAAGGTGGAACAAAAACAAAATTCTGGAACCATGTAATGACTATGGAAGAGCACTGTCATCCCCAGGTCAGCTGTCCCTGATTAGGGCTGCTTCCTGTCAACTCTTAATGGAGGGTTTTAGCCAATAGCTGGATCTTCCCCATGGGCTGCCAAACATTTTCTCATGGAATAGGCTTTATAGTGGACTTATTTGTCCCACTGTTGTCAACTGAATAGTAAAATCTAACTTCAGGGTGAAAAGAATTACCCTGCAACAGGAGTATGATCCAAAGTGTCACACATACATGACACTAACACTGAAACACTTCTAAAGAAAGAGGGAAAAAAATGTGATTGACAAACCTCTTGATCACTTAATGATTACAAGTCACAATTGACAGAAAAAAAATAAAAAGAAGGAAGAAAGAGAAGGGAAGGGAAGGGAAGGGAAGGGAAGGGAAGGGAAGG